>NW_026590699.1:11879861-11918493 GCF_907164565.1 Psammomys obesus
TCTATCTATCTATCTATCTATCTATCTATCTATCTATCTATCTATCTCTATCTCTTAGTTCTGTCTCTCTCTCTATTTCTTTGTCTCTTTAAAAATAAAAAGCAAAAGCAATGCATGGTGGTGCATGCTTGTAATCCCAGCACTTAGGGAGGCAGAGACAGGTGGATCCCTGTGAGTTGAAGGCCAGCCTGATCTACAAAGAAGTTCAGGACAGTCAAGGCTAAACGAAGAAATCCTGTCTTGAAAAAATAAAATTAAAATAAAATAAAAAGCAAATCAAATAAGCAAAATACCCATAATACAAAAATTTTCCAGCCAAAATAAAACAAGAAGCTACCAAAACTGAAAACAAAACAAAACAAAACAGTGGAATTCATTTTTGTCTTGGCCAGCTGGGCATGGAGCTTGCCCTAGAGAATGTCCACTTTCCTTTCCCCAAACCCAGTGTTGGGAATTTGCCTGGTTTGAACTTGTGCTGGTCCTATGCACGCTGCCACAGTGTCCATGAGTTCATACGTGGCTCAGCCCTGCTGTGTCTGGAAGACACTGTTTACTTTTAGTCCCCCACTACCTCTGGCTCTTATAGTCTTTCCGCCTACTCGTTTGCATTGATTCCAGAGCCTTGAGTGTAAAGGTTTGATAGACTCTCCAATTAACACTCAGTGTTCCAAGAACTCCCAGTCAATACACACTGTCCAGTTATGGGTCTCTGTGCCAATTCCCTTCTACTGCATAAAGAAAATTCTCCAAAGACGGTTGAGCAAGGCAATGACCTATGGGTATATAAAAAGGTCATTGTAAATAGGATATGGTATTAGGAAGGGATAAAGGGTAAACTAGAAAAGAAGGGTTAAATAAGGAGGTGTAAGAGAGAAGCATACAAAAGAGAATGTGGAGAGAGGCTTTTTGAAAAGCCATATGAAAACCTACTACCATAGAAGCTTCTTAAAGTATATATAAGTGAACTTAAATAGAGTTACATATAATCAGGAGATAGTGTCCCAGTTATCCTGTTACACCAAATGAAATCTCCAGTGCCAGGAATGAGTATATCATGATTAGTTATAAGCCAACGTGGTCTCATAAATCCCTCCTTAAACATCCTAGGCTATTGTCAAGGTTCTTGGTTGCTCTCCACAACCATATGGTAAGAGTCTGCTGCTGAACACCTATTTATGCTATATAACAGAGAGAAATAGAGCTGGTACCTAACTGAATGTTTCGCCCCTACAGACTAGTGTTCATGACATTGGGAGGTACTCTCTACGCTGCCACAGGTGATCTTTAATATTGCCCATCTAAATATTTAAAACCTGAAACAGAAAGATGTGCTGAAGATGCTAAAATACACTAGTACAATAATGGTACAAATGTTTTGGGAGTAGCCAACCACAGAAAGTAGGGGTGAAGGCTGATACAGGCACTAGTTTGAACTCTGTGTTCAATGAGCTGTGTATATGTTGTCCTTGGTAATGGGGCACCTTGTCATTTGTACATATACATACATATATATGTACAAATACACACACACACACACATATATATACATGTATGTAATACAAAACATATATACATAATGTACTTAAACTCAATCTTTCCCCAAATGAAAAATAATATAATACAATGGCTTTTTGAGATGATATTGATACTTAGCAGTTTGTTAGTGGTTTCTCTTGATGTAGGGATTATACATGTTGGGAATATTTCTAAATGGTTGCATCCTTTAGTGAAGATTATTTGCCTTTTATTATGAAAATTAAAAATATAAGTTTTTGGAGTTTAATATCTTAACCACTCAGCCACCACAGTGGTTAAAATAGTCTTTAATTAGATTTTTGATAATTTTAAATAATGCAGACAGACTTCGGCAATGAATGTTTGTATGATAAATATAAGTTAAAAAATGAGACTGTTTGTTGAGACCCCAGTATTCATTGCTCCTAAAAAATGAAATCAAAAGCAATGACACTAAATATAGGCTTTAAAGTAGCATTTATGGTGTTAAATACATAATATGTTTCTATTTGTATAAAAATTATGATAAAAACACATATGTATGTTGCCCTCTGTATGTATGCATTGCGCGCACACACACACACACACACACACACACACACATGTTTAGTTCTCTATATGAAAGTCCCACCAAGTTCTAACAAACAGTTCTGAACCCATTGTCACAGGATCCTGTTTAATTTCAATTATGTCTTAACCAAACAAAATATCAATATCATGAATGCAGGAATGGTAAAAGGTTGGAGGGATATTGGGAAGATACAAAATAAATAGAATTCATGTAATATAGGTCTTAAATTGACAAGGAAAATACAATTAACATTTTGAAAATAAAAACGTTGCAAGAAAGAGTAGAGCTGGTATCCTGCAAACTCAAGCACCAGCAGTCTAAGAGACTGCAGAAAAAGGGAGCTTTCTAATAACCAACTTTGCTGTGTTCAAAACACATATTATATATGGAGATTTGACATTCTTAGTAAATTTGGAATGATGACTAAAATCTAGGTGTGTTGGTATAATTCTTTTTAAGAACACATCAGTATAGTAACATAAACTGACATGACCAATATTTTCCTAAGCCCAGTGTGTACCACCTTATTATATTTTGACTAAAAATTATCCTGCATAGATTATGCTGGTCCACAAGATTCAATATCTGGTGACTCAGGTTGCTGTGCTCAATTATACTCTAAAATGTTTGCAAAATGATAAAATCACCTAAGGACACACTTGTCAAAAATGTGTCTCCATCGCTCAACGGTGTGGTTGTAATTCTTTACCTGTATTATTTTATTTTCATTTCTTGTATATGTAGAGGACATGTACATAAGTCCTACATAGACAAAATCACTAAATACAATTTATTTCTTGAGTAGCACACTATTGGTATGAATTGTGTGATTTTTTTTTCAAAATCACTTTACAGCCTGATACCAGCCCCCGCCCCCTCTCCTCCCAGTCATGCCATCATGCCCTTCTTCCCTGTATTCCCACCTCTACTCCTCTTCAGAGAAAGGGGCCCGATGGGTACTAACCCACCCTGGCATCTCAAGTCACAGCAGGACTAAGTGCAGCCTCTCCCACTGAGGCCAGACAAGGCAGCCCAGCTAGGGGAAAGGGATCCCGAGGCAAGGAACAGTGTCACAGACAGCGCTACTCCCTTTATTAAGGCCCCCAGGATGACTACGCTGCACCTGTTACATATGTGTAGGGGGGTGCAGGGCCAGCCCATTCATGCTCTTTGGTTGGAGGTTGAGTCCGTATGTGTCCACACGGCCCCAGGTTTGTTTACTCTGTAGGTCTTCCTTGACCCTCTAGCTCCCTCAGTTCTTCTCCCATTCTTCCACGAAACTCCCAAGCTCTGCCCGTTGTTTGGCTATGGGACTTTGCATCTGTTTCCATCAACTGCTGGATGAAGCCTCTCAGAAAACGGTTACGCTAGGCTCCTGCCTGCATGGAATTGTGTAATTTTGCTTTTTTTAGTTTAAGTTGCATGACTTAGTTAGCAATTAGTAACATTAATCCCAAAATATTTTATAATATTTTTCAATATGTAAATTAAATACAAAAGAACTAGTATAAAATAGTAAAAAAAAAAAGTAAACTTTTCAAGGTATTTGAAACAAATTTTAGGACATGTGATATGTTATGTGTTTATATCTAGTTTTCTTTTTATAAATTTATTTATTTTTATTAATTATAGTTTATTCATTTTGTATCCCAGCTGTAGTACCTCCCTCAGCCCCTCCAAATCCCACCTTCTCTCCCTCATCTCCTCCTGTTCTCTCCAAGTCCGCTGATAGGGGAGGTCCTACTCCCCTTCCATCTGACCTAGCCAATCAGGTCTCATCAGGACTGGCTGCATTGTCCTCCTCTGTGGCCTGGCAAGGTTGCTCTCACCTCAGGGGGAGGTGATCAAAGAGCCAGCCACTGAGTTCATGTCAGAGACAGTCCCTGTTCCCATTACTAGGGAAACTTGGAGACTGAGTTGCCATGGGCTACATCTGTTCAGGGGTCTACGTTATCTCCATACATGGTCCTTGTTTGGAGTATCAGTCTCACAAAGGACCCTTGTGCCCAGATTTTTTGGCTCTGTTGGTCTCCTTGTGGAGCTCCTGTCCCTTCCAGGTCTTTCTGTCTCCCCCTTCTTTCAAAAGATTCCCTGCACTCTGCTCAGGGTTTGGCTATGAGTCTTAGCATAGGTTTTGATACTCTGCTGGGTAGAGTCTTTCAGAGGCTGTCTGTGGTAGGCTCCTGTCCTGTTCCCTGTTTTCTCCCTCTTCTGATGTCCATTTTGTTTGTGAATTGATCCTCTTACCCAAGGTCCTCCTTCTTGCCCAGTCTCTTTAGGTTAGCAGATTTTAGTATGTTTATCCTACATTAGATGTCTACCCTGTGTGTCTTTCTGTTTCTGGGATACCTTAATCAGGATGATCTTTTTTAGTTCCCACCATTTGCCTGCAAATTTCATGAATTCCTTGATTTTAATTGCTGAGTAGTATTCCATTGTGTAAATGTACCACAGTTTCTGTATCTATTGAGGGACATTTGGGTTGTTTCTAGATTCTGGTTATTATGAATAAAGCTGCTCTGAACATGGTTGAACAAATGTCCTCATTGTCTGCTTGAGCATATTTTGGGTATATGCCTCGGAAGGGTATAGCTGGATCTTGAGGAAGCAGTATTCCTAATCGTCTGAGAAAGCACCGTATTGATTTCTAATGTGGTTGTATAAGTTTATATTCTAACCAGCAATGGAGGAGGGTTCCCCTTTCTGCATACCCTCTCCCACATGTATTATCACTTGAGTTTTTTATTTTAGCCATTCTGATGGGTGTAAGGTTAAAATCTCAAGGTTGTTTTGATTTGCATTTCCCTGATGACTAAAGACTTTGAACATTTCTTTAAGTGTTTCTCTGCTATTCGATATTCCTCTATAGAAAATTTTCTGTTTAGCTCTGTACCCATTTTTTAATTGGGTTAATTGATTTGTTTTTGTTTAACTTCTTGAGTTCTTTCTATATTCTGGATATTAGCCCTCTATCAGATAGAGGGTTGGTGAAGATCCTTTTCCAATCTGTAGGCTGTTGTTTTTTTCTAATGACAGTGTCCTTTGCTTTACAGAAGCTTTTCAGTTTCATGAGGTCCCATTTATTGATTGTTGATATTAGAACCTGTGCTGTTGGTGTTCTGTTTAGAAAGTTGTATCCTGTGCCAATGATTTCAAAGCTCTTCCCCACTTTTTCTTCAAAAAGATTTGATGTGTCTGGTTTTAAGTTGAGGTCTTTGATCCACTTGGACTTCAGTTTTGTGCAGGGCATGGTAAATATTGATCTATTTTCATTTTCTACATGTAGATATCAGTTAGACCAACACCATTTGTTGAAGATGCTATCTTTTTTCCATTGTATGATTTTGGCTTCTTTAGCAAAAATCAGTTTTCCATAAGTGTGTGGGTTTATTTCTGGGTCATCTATTTGATTCCGTTGATCGACTATTCCTTTTCTATGCCTGTACCTTGCAGTTTTTATTACTATTGCTCTGTAGATCCACTTGGACTTCAGTTTTGTGCAGGGTGATAAGTATGGATCTATTTTCATTTTTCTACATGTAGACTTCCAGTTGGAACAGCACCATTTGTTGAAAATGCTATCTTTTTTCCATTGTATGGTTTTGGCATCTTTGTCAAAAATCAGGTGTCCATAAGTGTGTGGGTTTATTTCTGGGTCTTCTGTTTGGTTCCATTGATCCACCATTCTGTTTCTATGCCAGTAACATGCAGTTTTTATAACTGTTGCTCTATAGTACAGCTTGAGATCAGGGATGGAGATACCTTCAGAAGATCTTTTATTGTAGAGGATTGTTTTAGCAATTCTCGGTTTCTTGTTATTCCATACGAAGTTGAGAATTTTTCTTTCCAGGTCTGTAAAGAATTGTGTTGGCAATTTGATGGGAATTGCATTAAATCTGTAGACTGCTTTTGGTAAGATGGCCATTTTTACTATGTTAATCCTGCCAAGCCATGAGCATGGGAGATCTTTTCATCTTCTCATATCTTCCTCTAATTCTTTCTTCAGAGACTTGAAATTTTTTTTCATACAAGTCTTTGACTTGCTTGGTTAGGGTTACACCAAGGTACTTTATGTCATTTGTGGCTATTGTGAAAGGTGTTGTTTCTCTAATTTCTTTCTCAGCCCTTTTGTCTTTTGTATACAGGAGCTCTGTAGAACAGCTTGAGATCAGGGATGGAGATACCTCCAGATGATCTGTACAGGATTGTTTTAGCAATCTGGGTTTTTATTTTTCTATATGAAATTGAGAATTGTTCTTTCAAGGTCTATAAAGAGTTGTGTTGGTATTTTGATGGGAATTGCATTGAATCTGTAGATTGTTTTCGGCATGATGGCCATTTTCACTATCTTAATCCTACTAATCCATGAGCATGGGAGATCTTTCCATCTTCTGATGTATCTACTTTTCAATTTTTCAATGTATCTACTTTTAAATTTCCCAAAATTCTTATTTCAGAATGATAACATCATCAGTGATGTTTCAGAAGAACTGTTAAAAAAAGGTCTCCATTAATATTGCCCTAAAATTGATAACTTTTAAATTGTTCTAAAACACTTGTTTTCTTCTGTGTTGTTATCAAACCATTCTAAACCCACTGAGGAGCAAGCACTAATGGTGTTATTTTAGGTGGAGCTTCTGTTGGTTTCTCTTTTCTAAAAGGAGAGAACTTGGTTAGGACTTCGTTTAAGTGATGTCCCAGCTAAGGTAACAGCATAGTACGTGCTACATTGTGAATCTTTGAAGAAATTTTATGAGTATTGGTGAGGTAGGTGACATTCATAAGATAAGATGATCCTTTGTCTTCCCAAATCACTGTGGATGAGAATGTTCTTAGAATATTCTTCCCATGATCTATCAGAAAAGCCTGGAAGGTTCTGAGGATCAAACCTATGATATACAGGTCATAATAACTGTAAGTTTTCTGAAGACAGACCTTATGTTAGCAAATATGTGTGGAAAGCTGTTCTGATGCCTTATTTCTGACTTCCTTTTGAGGCTTGCTCAAGATCCATGATTGACCTCCCTGGCTCTTGGTTGATATATTCTGCTAACCCAGTTTTAAAACATTATTTTATTAATTGAGGTTTTATCATATATGCTAGGTCCAGAGATTTTTCAATAAGATGTCAGATTGCATGAGAGGAAGAATGATTGGGTTGTATTAGGATCTCCTTCTCACATTCCACTGCTCATCTTTATCTTGTTCATGTGTATCACCAAATAATGTGGACAAGGCCTAGTAGACTCTACAGCCACCTGAGAGAAATGGAACTGTGAATTTTAAGGACCTCAATTTTGGTTCTTGTGATAATTTAAGATTCTGTAACCATCATTGTCTGAGAAGGATTCTTCATCGGTGATGTCAGGCTATTGTTGTGATTGGAGTTTTAGGCTTGAATTATTGATCTGTGATCAACAAGAGCCTGTTGTTAAAGGGTTACACAAATATCTTGTTGCAGTCATTTGTACAAACCCCCAAAGCCTTCGTAGGGGTAAGTTTTCATAGTAATTTGTTCTTACTAAGAAAAAAAATATTGCTACTAGTCAAGATTTGTTACATGGGCCATTTTATTCTTTCCCGAGGGGTGATACGTCTGCAGTGAGAACTGGCTTAGGCCATGGTCACAGCAGCAGTGAGAAGAGCTTCTCTTTGCGAGATGGCATGTCACATTTGCTGCATTTGAACAGAAGGCCTGGCTTCAGTTTACTGCTCAACTGTGTTTCCAGACACTCTCTGGGGTACACTGTTGGAAAGGCCATGGGCCAGAGCTGCAACTTCTGAAAAACATTCCAGCTCAGTTAATGATATTTCTGAAATTCTGGGTAAAATTTTTAAAAGTAAAAGAAAAAAGAAAACTGTGACATCTGGGGAGGTAATTTACTTCTGAATTATTGCTTGGGAATTTTAAGTGATCAGAAACATCCAGAGGGAAATATTAACACTGACTACTAACTCTTGGCAATGGCCTACTGAAGTGTAGCTCTTACCTCATGCCAAAAGTAGGGCTGCAAAGGAATGCTGCAGGTGTGACCTTATTGCTTCAAGTCATTTGTAGTCATTAAGTTAATCAGTCGCTGATGCCACAAGACTGTGGCCTCACGAGCATGAATTGTTTTCTATTTGCTTTGTTTTCAAAAACAGTCTTTACCTGACTTAGTAATCTAGGAAAAAACAGTACATTTTGGAGTCATTTGATTATTTGAATTTAGGAGGCAATCACAGATGAAGAAGAGGTTCCTATCAAAAACTGCCAGATTGGGGAAGGGGGGTTGCCCTTCTTCCAGGATCTTTAGCTTTCCTTAACATTTCTATAGATTGGGGGAAGGGGAGGGGAGGAGAAGAGGGAGGAAGGGCAAGATTGGGAGGGGACAAGGGGGGTTACATCTGGGACACAAAGTGAATAAATTATAATAAATTAAAAAATAAAATAAAATACCTCATCCTAAAAAAATAAATTCTAAAGATTCTGGCAGAAAACAAATCATTTGAGTAGTGTGTAGATGATGGGTCATTCCTCTTCTGTAAAACCTTTCTGGAGGAGGAGTCACAGACATAGACAGAGGCATGCATCTTGAGTAATTCTAAATCTAAGCATGTGGACCTTAAGGACTAACTGTTGCAGTAGAACTTGGGACATTTCAGCATTTTAAAAAGGTGAAGGAAGCGATAGCAACAGAACAAGAAAATTTGAACACAGGGAACTTCCCAGAGACTCATACTCCAACCAAGGACTATTCATGGAGATAACCTAGAACCCTGACAATGCAGCCACTTCTGATGAGAACTGATAGACTAAGATCAGAAAGAAGGAGAGGAGGACCTCCCCTATCAGTGGACTTGGGGAGGGGCATGCATGCAGAAAGGGGGGGAGGGTGGGACCAGGAGGGGTGGAGGGAAGGACACAAAATGAATAAAGTGTAATTAATAAAAGTTAATTAAAAAATACTAAAAACAAAAAAAAGGTGAAGGAATAAAGACGAGTAATGAGGTAAGGAACAAAGCAGGAGAAAACTCAAAAAAAGTAAATAAAAGTCATGGGTGAAAAGAATTCTTCAGAGGGAAGCTCATGTAATCTAATAAATCTAAACACTTCCTACAGAACACAACATGAAAGTGTTTAGGGTAGTCAATCACACGCTCGCTTTCTGTCTTTTTTTTTTCCTGGTAAAGTATAATGCAGATCCCAGGAGCTTTTGTTTATATAGGTCATGTCCCTTGATACTGTTTTAAAAGGTGAATGTAAGAAAAGTTAAGTACTTATTAAGTAAACTTTTAAAACAGCAATTGCATTTTTTTAGAGACTCTCATTTTATTTTTTACTCTGGGGGCATTGTTTTCCATTTTGGTAAGTCTTTTTGATAGCTCTTCTAACAGTAGGTAATTTGGCTCATATTATCTATTGTGTATTCTGTGTTGTCTCGAAATATATGAAGAAAATAGAGTTGAGTTAAAGAGGACATTTTAATGGTTATTTTGGACAATTCTGGGTATGCTCAGATACATAATATACCAGCATTTGATAAATGATAATTTTGGTGTAGTAGAAAATAACGTATAAATGTTATCAATAATTTGGCTTGTTCTATAATCAAGGCCACTCGTCTGTCTTGCTCCTCTGAAGTGTCCTTCAACACTGATAACTGACTTTGTTAACTTATGTGCAAAGTCTCAGAGCACTGTCTTCCAAATCTGATGTGTTTCGTTATATAACATTGAGCTTCATAGGTTTATTCTGTGGTAATCTCATCAGAGAATACTTAATAAATTATAACTCTATATCTTACAAATTTAGGTACAAGTTATATAAATCTTTAATTTTCCATGTGAAGGTAGAATTTTGTTATTGGCAACAAATAAAAAACAAACAGTGCCAAGTTCTGCACTGTCCTGAAAATATGTAAGCCACAGTAGCAGGTTTATATTTGATTTCACTATGAAAAAAAAAAAAAAACACATGCAAAATAACAACATCAGAAGAAATGGATTGTCTATCATGAAGAAAAGATTCTGTTTCCATGAGTGGGGATGGAAGACAGTGAATATAGTTTACCACTTACCAGCTTGAGCCAGAGAACTATCATGACATGTTCTGATGCAGTTTAGCTCTGTTATCTCTGTCCATTTATCTATTTATTTATTTATTTATTTATTTATTTACCCACTTTACATCCTAATCACAGACACTCTCCTCTCTTCCCATTCTCCCCCCTCACAACTCCTCTCCCCATCTCCCCTCTCTTTTTGAGAGAAGGGGTGGTCTCTCATGGGTACCAGCCCACCCTGGCACATTAAGTTGCTGCAAGATTAGGCATATCTTCTCCCACTGAGGCCAGACAAGATAGCCCACTTAGGGGAATGAGATCCAAAAGCAGACTTCAAAGTCAGAGAGGGACTCCAGATCCAGTTGCTGGGGGAAACACATAAAGTTCTCACCTGTTCATCTGCTAGATATGTGCACCAGTTCATGTATGTTCTTTGGTTGGTGGTTGAGTCTTTGGCAGTCCCCAGTGGCCCCAGGTTTGTTGATTTTGAAGGTCTTCTTGTGAAGTCTTTGACCACTTCAGCTCCCTCAAGGGAAGAATGGATAAAGAAAATGTGGTACATTGCCACAAGGGAATAATACTCAGGTGTTAAAAAGAAATAAATTATGCAATTTAAAGGCAAATGGATGGAGATAGAAAAGATCATTATGAATGATGATACCCAGAAAGACACTCTTGATATGTACTCTTATAAGTGGATATTAGCCATGCAGTACAGAATAAGCATCCTAGAATCAACAGACCCAAAGAAGATAAGTAACAAGGAGGGCCTGCGGGAGGACGATTGAATCCTACTCATGAGGGGAAATAAAATAGGCATTGGAGATGGATGGAGGGCAAGAACTTGGTAAGACAGGGGATGGAGAGGGGAGAAATGGTGGGGATTGGAAGGAGGGAGATGAGGAAGGAGGGCTGCATGAGAGAATGGATATTGGAGATCTGGGGGCACCTCTGGGATATGCCAGATTCCTGGGATTTGGGAGGCCCCAGGAAGTCTATGGAGGTCTCCATAGCTTAGCCTCTTAATAGTTGGGAATATGGAACCTGAAGTGGCCACCTTCTGTAGCCAGGCAGGTCTTCCAGTAGAGGGATAAGCACACCAAACCACAAAACATTAGACTCAAAATTTGTCCTGCCTACAAGATGTGCAGTAACAAAGATGGAGAAAAGAATGAGCAAATGGCCAACCAAAGACTGGCCCTGCTTGAGACCTATCCCTTGGAAGAAAACCAATTCCTGACACTATTAATGTTACTCTACTATGCTTGTAGACAGGAGCCTAGCATAGCTCCTTTGAAAGGCTTCACCCAGCAGCTGAAAGAAACAGATGCAGAGAGACACAGCCAAATGTTAGACAGAGCTAGGGGAGTAGTATGGAATTGGTGGGGGAATGATTGAGAGATCTCTGTCCATTTCATCACACATATTACTAGAGTCTTGAGACTTAATTCATTGATGATTTATGTTTTCTCTTGCATATTCTTAATTATTGCTTCTTCTAAGTATAGGTTCTTGTCTTTTAAAAAAAATGCAAAGCATATGAGTAGTTACATGCCACTCCCTTGATTCTAACAATACCATAAAAGGTTCTGTCCATATTTGTCTCCATACAGGATGGACAGAGAAGCTGAGGGAATTGAAAGCAGTGCGCTATTCTAAAAATGGAAGACTGGGGCCATCCACTTCATTTTAATGGCCAGTCTAGTGTTTGTGTTTTTAAATTTAAATTATCTATTCCTATTCACTCACTGTCTCTCTGACATATGCACACAAAAAAGCTACATTACTAAATATTCAGAATTTTTAGTACAATATTCATGCAATAGAAGAGCTTATTAATAATACTTCTAATTTATCATAGTTGAATTCAGCATCTTCTTGACTTTTTCTTTTTTATTTTTTTAATATTAGTTACAGTTTATTAACTTTGTATCCGAGCTGTATCCTGCTTCCTTATTCTCTCCCATTCCCACTCTCCCTCCCTCTTCTTCTCCCTACCCCTTTCCAAGTCCACTGATAGGGAAGGATCTCCTCCGCCTTCATCTGACCCTAGCTTATCAGGTATCTTCTTGCCTTTTAACAAATATTTTTGAACAAATTCATAGTTCATTTAGAAAATACTATCAAAATCTGTACATATAATGATGTGTCATAGAGTTTCCTTCCATGTATACTAGGGAAAAAAAAAACATTAAATATGTCCCAGATTGATCTAGAAATGCTTCCTATGAAAACAGGAGCACTAATTGATGTCATATTAATTATAAACCAATGCTGTGAAAAAAGCAAATGATGTCTCTACAAGTTTTCTAAAAGTGTTATGTTTTGTGACAGTATCTTGCTGTATAGCCTAATCAAGCCTGAAACTCATGATCCTCCTGGTCCTGCCACCTCATGACTCTTGAGTAACAGAATCGTCTTATAGTGGGATAACAACTTGAAAAGCAGTAATATTATAATTCAAGTTGCACTGAATTAAATGAGAAATAGAATATGAAAAAGTGAACTCTAATAAATACTTCTGGGATCACCTTATATCTGAAAAAAACCTGAACACACACATGCACTAAATGTTCCTAAGTTCATTAAGCCTGAGAATATTCGAAATTCAAGTATCTTGAAATCAGAATGCTGAATTCTAGAGTGGCTTACTAGTAAAACTAGTGTTTGATTTTTAAGTAAAGCTAACCCATTACAAAATTTGATTGAAAATGTTACAGTTAGCACTGACTATGGATTTCCTGTTCGTTTGCACTTGCCACAGGTCAATGCTGCACATGAAAATATGGTAAAAGACAATTCTAAATATACTAAATGTTTTTCTTATTTTTTTATTACTTGACATCATTTGTCCACATTTAAAGTACTACTGAGTTTATTTTCCATGATGAATAAGAAAAAAGAAGAATCTGAACAAGTGGCTTCAATTTCCAAAATAAGGTTTAAATATTTGTAACTACAGCAAGAATTAAGTTGACTCTGAATTTGTATGGTTGAGCTATAAGGCAGACTAAGAAAAATTATTTCAACATTCCAAAACTTTCAAGGCTATAATGACTATAACATAAAGCGCATGCAATGAATACCAGATTAATAAATATGGCATGCAGACATCCTCATCAAGTTTCCAATTCAGTGAGCCCTGGTCTTGAGCAGGGATCGGAAAACCACAGACGGGATTAGATCTTAGAAGATAAAGATGCCTAAGAAGCCCAATGATATCACTATTTCAAGGACCTGTCCATGTGGAATTTCTAAAGCCCGTGTGAGCAATGAGACCAAAGACTCTGCTTATTCCACCCAGAGAGTCATCTCTTATTTTTTATTAAATTTTTATTTTCTATCTTAATTACATTTTATTTACTTTGTATCCCAGCTGTAGCCCCTTCTCTCATTCTCTCCCAAACCCACCCTCCCTCCCTCATCTCCTCCCATGTCCCTCTCTAAGTCCACGGATAAGGAGGTCCTCCTCCCCTTCCATCTGACCTTAGCTTATCAGGTCTTCAGGCCTGGCTGCAATGTCCTTCTCTTTGGCCTAGCAAGGCTGCTCCTCCCTTGGAGGGGGGTAGTTAAAGAGCCAGCCACTGAATTCATGTCAGAGATAGTCCCTGTTACCCTTACTAGGACACCCACTTGGATACTGAGCTGCTATGGGCTACATCCAAGCAGAAGTTCTAGGTTAAATCCATTCATGGTCCTTGGTTGGAGAAACAGTCTCAGAAAAGACCCTGGGCTCCTGTCCTCTCTAGGTCTTAACAACTTCCCCTTCTTTCATATGATTCCCTGTATTCTGCCCAAGGTTTGGTTATGAGTCTCAGCATCTGCTTTGATATTCTGTTAGGTAGAGTCTTTCAGAAGCCCTCTGTGGTAGGCTCCTGCCCTGTTACTTGTATTGTCCTACTTCTAAATGTCCATCCTATTTGTCTTTCCAAGTGAGGATTGATTATCTTTCCCTGGGTCCTCCTTCTTGTTTATCTTCTTTAGATGTACAGATTTTAGTATGTTTAACCTATCTTATTAGAGTTTATTTACTTTGTATCCCAACTGTATCCCCCTCTCTCATCCCCTCCCAATTCTGCTCTCCCTCTTTTTCTCCCTTTTCTCCTCTGATGTCTCTCTGCCAGTCCACTGATAGGGAGGTCCTCCTTCCCTTCCATCTAACTGTAGCCTATCAGGTCTCATCAGGACTGGCTGCATTGTCTTCCTTTTTGGCCTGGTAAGACTGCCCTCCCTTTGGGAGAGGTGATCAAAGAGCCAGCCACTGAGTTCATGCCAGAGACAGTCCCTGTTCCCCTTACTAGAGAACCCACTTGGAGACTGAGCTGCCATGAGCTATATCTGTGCAGGAGTTCTAGGTTATCTCAATGCATGATCCTAGGTTGGAGTATCAGTCTCAGAAAAGACCCCTGGGCCCAGAGTTTTGGGTTCTGTTGTTCTCTTTGTGGAGCTCTTGTCCCCTCTAGGTCGTTCTATCTTCCCCTTCTTTCAGAAGATTCCTTGTACTCTGCCCACTTTTGGCTATGAGCCTCAGCATCTGCTTTGATACCCTGCTGGGTAGAACCTTTCAGAGGCCCTTTGTGGTAGGCTTCTGTCCTATTTCCTGTTTTCTCCCTCTTCTGATGTGCAATCCATTTGCCTTTCTGAGTGAGGACTGTTCATCTTACCCAGGGTCCTCCTTCTTGCTTAGCTTCTTTAGGTGTACAGATTTTAGTATGTTTATCCTATATATGTTTTAAATATACATTTGCTAGATATATTATCCTTTGACCCTTTACAAATTTTCAAATTTTTACCAAAATAAAATTTGCTATATTTCAGTTCTCAGAGAATAATGGAAAAAGGAAAGAAAATGATATATATCTAGAATTTATTCTAAAAATTAAAGGAAAATATGGACAAACTCAGAAAGTGGATCACATTCCTGCTTTACTCGTATAGAAATATACACTACAGGTTCTTAATATTCCATTATTAATAGTTTTTGATCTATGGATCTGTTTGGTAATCTAATGAAGCACTGACATTTAAACACAAAAAGTAATACACGTGGGCTTCAGAGGAAAACAATCAGTTCAAAATACATTTAACATAAGGAAAATTAATCATTGTCTCAAATTAGATGTAACTACACACTTTGTTAGACATAGCAAGTGAATATAATATAAAAGTTCTGATTTCTACGACTTTCAAAATCACCTATACTTGCTAGCGCCCTTTGACACTGCCACACTGTTTTGCACACTTTGTGTAAGGGTGTTTTCATTAATGTGCACATGTGTTGGCGGGTACTAACACGTATGTGTGAGGGAACAAGGAACAGATTTAATATTGGTTTTCTTCCTTGATTGATCTCCACCATATTGTTTTTTCTAAAGATTTATTTATTTATTCTTTATACAGTATTTTGCCTGCATATGTGCCTGCATGCCAGAAGAGGGCACCAGATCTCATTATAGATGGTTTTGAGGCACCATGTGGTTGCTGGGAATTGAACTCAGGATCTTTGGAGGAACAGCCAGTGTTCTTAACCTCTGAGCCATCTCTCTAGCACCATATTGTTTTAGACAGCATCTACCATTGACCCTGAACCATATTGTTTTTGGTAGACAAGCCTGACAAACATGCCCAACAGTTGTTTGAGTGCTCTCTGCAACAATGTTGGAATTACAAATGCAAGCCTGGCTTTTCATGGGCCCTTGGGATTCAAATAATTTCCTCAGGACTACACAATAATCATTTTACTCACTGAGTCATATTCCTAGCCTCCTATTTCCTACTTAATATTAGAGACATGCTGAATTTCAGCTAAAAGATACTTAAATTTAAAAAAATATATATCTTTTTAATTTCTTATTCAAGTTTATGAATCTCAAAATACATTTATAGATTTCTTACCGATCAGCGGGTCCCACATTAAGATCCTGTTAGTGATCAGTAAGCTGCAGTTTAATCTAAAAATATAGTGCTTCAAGACTCTTACTAATATCAAGAAGTGACAAAGTTTAAGCTACATGTTAAGAAACAGCATACGTAGCAAAAATCCACTAATTGTCTACCATAACTAACCTGGCCTCTAGAGACAGACTTTATTTCAAGACAAGGTGTGTTATATGTTTTAAAACTTGAAATGACTGGTAGAAGTTTATCATTTTAAGGTTAGATTGTTTACATAACAGAGGAAAACCAACTTTATTAAATATTTTGGCAGGTTTATTTGTTTATTACATTTGTAGGCTCATCAAGTCAAGTAAGGCCTGTCTGGGTTTAATCCCTTGTTTCTATCTCTGAAGGCCCTCAAGTAAAATTCCTTCTTTGGTTAATTTTCAGTTGAAGTTTAAGTGAGCCAATTTTGTAAGTTCCTTATACATGCAATGCCTGGGTTTCTCTTGTGCAAATGAATGGGTTCAACTAAATGATTGTGTAAGTGGACTGCAGTGCACAGAGAATTAATTTTGAAGTGTAGCACAAACCTCACTGAGAAGTTATTCAATAAAATATTACTTAAGAAAACAGAAGACCATTTCATTACAGGGAATCAAGGAAATTAACTGTGCCATGTTCAAGTTATCTCATGTTTCTCTAAAGCACATAGACAGTGCCAAACAGTGTGGGCTCGTGCACAGACTATGCTCACGTTAAAACTGTCTCGTCTATGTGCAGGAAATACCAAATTATATAACACAACGAACTATGTGCTAAAGAAAACTTGCATTTTAATGTAAACTACCTATATTTCTTTTCTCAGTTTTGTGATAGTTTACTTATATTTTTCTCTTTTCCCTCCAAATACTCACATATTCTCTTCCCTGCCTTCCTTCAAATCCATGACCTCTGTATTCACTAATACAACATGTGTGTATCTGTATGTTTGTTTGTTCCTAATTATAACCTTTTCAGTTACCTGTATGCAAATTTTTATTTTCAAGACTGACTATTTGACACTGGAAAAACATTTCTTAATATTTTACCTTTAAAATGGTTTAGAGTAACACATACATATATATTCACATATATAGATATATGAAAGAACAGTGTATATGAGTCTCAAGAAGGATTCAGATCATGAAAAACACTCAGTGCCATATTATTAAACATGAATAAAAAATATTTAAAATATGAACAAATGAACTGACAACCATAAGAACTGTAGTAGGGCAGTTTGATAATGGGGTTAGATTCTTAGTAAAGGTGAGTACTTCACAACATATTTCTAGCCCACGACACATGAGAAATTAGAAGGCATACATACTTCTAGAGTAATCCACAGAACAACCTGCTTATCAAAGCTCCAGCAACAAGACCTATACAATCTCCACACTACCATTCATATAGTGGACAACTTCTGTCTTGAAATCCGAAGCCTGCAGATGTGCAGAGGCCGGAAACCAGTTGCTTTCCATGTACACCAAAAACAATTTGTCAACAGCTAAAGTTAATTGGAAACAGACAAGCAGGTGTGTCTTCATAAACCACCTTGCTGTAGCTTTTAGAGATAACGTCTGGGTTAAGATTGCATAGCATCTTCTAGCACTATGAAAGCTACGTAGAAATGACACTTCCAAGTCAGTGTTAGCTTGATTTCCTCATGTCCAGCTATGAGTTGCCTTGAGCAATATGGTCCTATCACTACTTTCTAGAAAGTAACCTAGAGCATTGGACATACCCCAAAATGTTTGGGGAAATCTACCTCATGCTCATGACTCCAAAAGCACATTCCCATCACTGATGTTATTTATTTGCCCAACGACAAAGTAGTGGCACTGGTGACATTGGAGAAACCCAACACCTTCTGATTAAGGTCTGCTCTACAAGATGAAATCCATACCTGACTAGATATGTCACAAGCGATAGGGGAAATCCTAGTACTGTTACTCTGCTAAATGGATGAAATATTAACCCAGTGCTTAAGGATCTGTTGTGATATAAAGTCACAAGATGCACATGATTTGTACAAGATCAAGCAAGACCAAATTCCATGTAGACTGGAGCAGGAAATGGAAGCACCATTCATAGTTGAGAAGATATCAGTAAGCCATAGCTTCTGGGAGTAAATGATAGCTACTGAGGGCATGAGAGTCCATCTTCATTAAGGATGGGACACCTGGAAGTTTGACCATGTTCCAGTAGAAGACCACACATCCAGGATTGTATGGGCAACAGAAGCTGAACTTGATCTTCATTTGTTTTGTTTTGTTTTTTTGGACATACATTTAAATGGGGGTGGATAATGAAGAAGATGGATGTAGGTGAATATGATGAAAATTTACTCTACAAAATTAGCAAAGAACTAATAAAACAAATAAAATTTCATAGTATGGTGCTGAAAGGATTCATGTAAATGCCCTCTTCTAATGATGCTGAAACATCCCCTCTTTTCCAATGGATTGAAACATCCCCATCATATATTGTAATCTTAGCCCCTGCTCTGTTTATAGGTGGAGAGGAATCATGAGGGTCTGGATTTTAGGGTAAATTAGTGATCTTGTAAATTTAGCGGATTTTCTTTAATATGTGCTCACATGGTGAGAAGGCAGTTTCTGTGTGAGCCAGAAAAAATGCTTCTCTGAAATCTGATGATGGTGGGGGCCTCTTCTTGGGCTTTTAATTCAGAACTATGAGAACGAATCTCTACTGTTATGAACACCTAATAAATATGTAGAATTTTATTAGGCAACCTGAATGAACCCTGCCGAGCCACACATCAATTTCTAGAACCTGTAACTATACTGTTTATATTACTTCTTGATTCCTTGAAGATGGAGGAGAAATAACAAAGACAGGCAATGGAAAAGAAGATGTCTTTTTCAAGTTTTGAACAATGATACATGTGTGGTATTTAATCAACTATCATTTAGTTAATCTATCATATTATTTAATCAATTATCATATTACCATATCATCAGCAGTTACAACAAGAAAATAATATAGATTATAATCTCTACATATAAAAGTTTATACCAATATTGTTGTTTCTTCTATATCTGTTTAATATATGAATGGCATTATCAAAACAATCAGAAATGTAAATTTAATTTCCCTTGTGTAGAAGAACAGTTGTAACAATCACTCAGCTCCAAATGACCTGGAGGAAAAGCTAGTAGATTTTTCCCCCAATCCATATTCACCACTTATAATAAAAATATAGGCAGGGACAAGATGGCTGTGCCAGGAGAACAGGGCGTCTGAAGAGCCGGACAACATTTCCTGTACAGCGACCAAGAGACTAAACCC
Organism: Psammomys obesus; assembly: GCF_907164565.1. NCBI lineage: Eukaryota > Metazoa > Chordata > Mammalia > Rodentia > Muridae > Psammomys > Psammomys obesus. Next base: position 11,899,224 of record NW_026590699.1, read on the forward strand.
TGTGCCCTAAAACAACAGCAATTGTGTTTTTCAGGTGAGAGGAAACCCCCATGGCATGGGAATCAGTCTTGACCACTCTCAGGTTCCCTAGCCAGAACCCAGAATAGATCCCAGGTCGCGCAGGCACTTGGTCCCCAGACCAGAGCCACACGCCTGCATGTCCTCATCACCTTCCCAGGCTGATCAGTGGGCACAAAAACACCAGAGACTGCGAGTCCCTGTCGCGAGAGAATCCACAGGGAAGGAAGGAAGCTGTACTGACTTAAATCATCCAATCCTTCCCTGAAAAAAGTCTCGCAGACCAGCGGCGCCAAGCCGCCATCACTGAGCTGTCCTTCAGACACAGGCAGTTTCTGCACGCCAGCTAGCTGGTGGAGACTGAGCAGTGCACCCCAGGGCAAAAAAGAGACTGGGAGTCAATGTCTCCAGAGAATCCACAGGGAAGGAAGGAAACTGTACTGACTTAAATCATCCAGTCCTTCCCTGGAAAAAGTCTAGCAGAATGGCGGGGCCGAGCCGCCATCACTCAGCTGTGCTCCAGACACAGGCACAAACAGTTGCTGCGGGCCAACTGTCCAACTGTGTCAAAGCAGCTGATCATTAAATTTACAGCAAGAAACCCAGAAGCAGGGCAGCTGTCTTCAGGACTTCCCAGGGTGATAGGAGAACCCCATCAACTAACAAAGACCACAGTTACCACTCAGGTCTCTATCCCTGAGGTGAGCAACAGCAACTCCTGAAAAAATGGCATCCATCCAGGGACTATACCCAAAAAGCTGAGATTTCCTTCAAGAAAAACCAGCTTTCTGCCAAGGGGATTCTCTCTACCACAGGATCCCCAGGAACCACCAGAAACTAACACCAAATACCTAAGATAGCCCAATGGGTAGAGGACAACGTAAAAGCTCAAGCAACAAAAGACAGAGCAATATGGCATTTCCAGAACCCAGTTACCCAGGGGCAAGTAGCCCTGGACCCCCCAGCATAACTGAAATACAAGAAGATGACCTAACAACTATGCTCATGAAGATAACAGAGGAAACAAATAAGATACATAAAGACATAGAGGAAGATAAACTCAAACAGAATATTGCCATCTGTAAAGAAATAGAGGAAGTTGCAGCCAAAGAGTTTGTGGCCTTTAGAAAGGAAATGATTAAAGCAATGAATGAAATAAAAGAAACAGAGGTTGGTTCAAACAAACAGCTGAAAGAAGTGATGGAAAAACAGGAAAATACAGTCAGACAGGTGAAGGAAATCAACAAAATGGCTCAAGATCTGAAGATAGAATTGGAAAAAATTAAAGAAAACACAAATGGAGGAAATTGCAGAGAAAAAAAACTTAGGGAAGAAAACAGAAACTACAGAGGTTAGCATAACCAATAGACTACAAGAGATGGAAGAAAGAATCTCAGGTGTGGAAGATACAATGGAAGAAATACATGTATCTGTCAAAGAAAATGTTAAAAATAAAAAATTCCTGATACAGACCGTCCAAGAAATTCAAGACAACATTAAAAGACAAAACTAAGAATAATAGGAATAGAGGAAAAGGAAGATTCCCTGCTCTAAGGCCAAAAAAATATTTTCAAAAAAATCATTGAAGAAAATTTTCCCAACTTAAAGGAGAGGCCAATAAGAATACAAAAGGCATACAGAACACCCAATAAATTAGACCAGAAAAGAAAATCCTCCTGCCACATAATAATCAAAACAGTAAGTATACAGAACAAAGAAAAAATACTAAGAGCTGCAAGGAAAAAAGGCCAAGTAACATATAATGACAAAACCATTAGAATCACACCTGACTTTTCAACAGAGACTATGAAAGCCAGGAGGGCCTGGATGGATGTCATGCAGACCCTAAGAGAACACAGATGTTAGCCCAGGCTACTGTACCCCTCAAAATTCTCAGTCCTCATAGATGGAGAAAACAAGATATTCAATGACAAAAACAAATTTCAACAATACCTACACACAAATCTAGCATTACAGAAGATACTAGAATGGAAAATACAACACAAGAAAACTAGCTACTTTCAAGAAAACACAGGAAATAATTAACCTCACTACAGTAAAACAAAAGGCAACCAAGCACAAAACCTTATGACCACACCCAACATCAAAACCAAAGAATCTAACAGCCACTGGTCATTAATCTCTCTCAACATCAATGGAATCAACTCTCCAATAAAAAGACACAGACTAACAGAATGCATACGTAAACAAAATCCAGCAATCTGTTGCATTCAAGAAAGACACTAAGGCACAAAGATAGACATTACCTGAGGATAAAGGGTTGGAAGATGTCTTTCCAAGCAAATGGACCTAAGAAGCACGCAGGAGTAGCCACTCTAATATCTGATTAAATATACTTTCAACGAAAATTAATCAAAAGAGATGGGGAAAAACACTTCATAATCATTAAGGGAAAATTCCACCAGGAAGACATCACAATCCTGAACATTTATGCCCCTAATACAAGGGCACCCACATTTGTAAAAGAAACATTGAAAAAACTTAAACAACATATAGATCCCCACACATTAATAGTGGGAAACTTCAACACCCCACTCTCAACAAAGGACAGGTCAACAAAACAGAAATTAATCAAAAAAAAATGTCTCTGACAGAGGTCATGAATCAAATGGACCTAACAAACATTTACAGAACCTTACACCCAAACTCAAAAGAATTTACCTTCTTCTCAGCACCTCATGGAACCTTCTCCAAAATAGACCACATAGTTGGTCACAAAGCAAGCCTCAACAGATGCAAGAAGATTGAAATAATCCCTTTTATCCTGTCTGATCACCATGGAATATAGCTGGACCTCAATAACAAGGGAAATAGCAAAAAGCCTACACACACATGGAAACTGAACAACTTGCTACTAAAAGACAGCTGGGCCAGAAAAGAAATTAAAGTCTTCCTAGAACTCAATGAAAATGAAGACACAACATACCCAAACTTGTGGGACACAATGAAGGCAGTGCTAAGAGGAAAGTTCATAGCACTAAGTGCCTTCAAGAAGAAATTCGAGACAGCGCATTCAAGCAACTTAATGGCTCACTTAAAAACCCTAGAAAAAGAAGAAGCACACACACCAAAAATTAGTAGACAGCTGGAAATACTCAAACTCAGGGCTGAAATCAATCAATTAGAAACAAATAAAACAATTCAAAAAATCAATGAAACCAAGAGCTGCTTCTTTGAGAAAATCAACAAGATAGACAAACCCTTAGCCAAGCTAACTAAAAGGCAGAGAGACATCATCCAAATCAACAAAATCAGAAATGAAAAGGGGGACATAACCACAGACACTGAGGAAATCCAAACAATCATTAGGACTTACTTCAAAAGTCTATATGCCACAAAATTTGAAAATCTAAATGAAATGGACAATTTTCTTGATCGATTCAACTTACCAAAACTGAATCAGGACCAGGTAAAGCAATTAAATAACACTATATCCCCCAAGGAAATAGAAGCAGTCATCGAAAGTCTCCCATCCAAAAAAAGCCCAGGACCAGATGGTTTCAGCGCAGAATTCTACCAGACCTTCAACGAAGAGCTAACTCCAATTCTCTCCAAACTATTCCACAAAATAGAAACAGAAGGAACATTACCAAACTCATTCTATGAAGCCACAGTCACCTTGGTACCTTAACCTCACAAAGACCCAACAAAGAAAGAGAATTTTAGGCCAATCTCCCTTATGAACATTGATGCAAAAATACTCAACAAAATACTTGCAAACCAAATACAGGAACACATCAAAGATATCATCCACTATGACAAAGTAGGCTTCATCCCAGGCATGCAGAAGAGGTTCAATGTATCCATCAATGTGATCCACCATATTAACAAATTGAAAGAAAAAAAAAAACACATGATAATCTCTCTATATGCTGAAAAAGCATTTGACAAAATCCAGCATCCATTCATGTATAAAGTATTGGAGAGATCAAGGATACAAGGCACATATCTAAACATAGTAAAAGCGATATACAGCAAGCCTATAGCCAACATCAAACTGAACGAAGAGAAACTTAAAGAAATCCCACTAAAATTAGGGACGAGGCAAGGCTGTACACTCTCTCCATATCTCTTCAATATAGTACTTGAAGTCCTTGCTTGAGCAATAAGAGAGTTGAAGAAGATCAAGGGGATACAAGTTGGAAAGGAAGAAGTCAAATTATCACTATTTGTAGATGATATGCTAGTATACGTGAGTCACCCCAAAAACTCTACCAGGGAACTCCTACAGCTGAAAAATACCTTCAGCAAACTGGCTGGAAACACATCTAACTCAAAAAAAAAAAAATCAATAACCTGCCTGTATACAAAAGACAAAAGGACTGCGAAAGAATTTAGGGAAACAACACCCTTCACAATAGTCACGAAAGATATAATGTACCTTAGTGTGAACCTAACCAAGCAAGTCAAAGACTTGTATGAAAAAAAATTTCAAGTCTCTGAAAAATAATTAGAAGAAGATATCAGAAGATGGAAAGTTCTTCCATGCTCATGGCTTGGCAGCATCATCATAGTAAAAATGGCCATCTTACCAAAAGCAATCTACAGATTCAATGCAATTCCCATCAAATTATCAACACAGTTCTTTACAGACCTTGAAAGAAAAATTTTCAAATTCATATGGAATAACAAGAAACCCAGAATTGCTAAAACAATCCTCTACAATAAAACATCTTCTGGAGGTATCTTCATCCCTGATCTTAAGCTGTACTTTAGAACAACAGTAATAAAAACTGCATGGTACCGGCATAGAAACAGAATGGTGGAGGAATGGAACCAAACAGAAGACCCAGAAATAAACCCACACAATTATGGACACCTGATTTTTGACAAAGATGTCAAAACCATACAATGGAAAAAAGATAGCATCTTCAACAAATGGTGCTGGTCTAACTGGATGTCTGCATGTAGAAAAATGAAAATAGATCCATACTTATCACCATGCACAAAGCTGATGTCCAAGTGGATCAAAGACCTCAATATAAAACTGGACACACTAAATCGGTTAAAAGAAAAAGTAGGGAATATCCTTGAACTCATTGGCACTTCCTGAACAGAACACAAACAGCATAGGCTCTAAGAGCAACCATCAATAAATGGGACCACATGAAACTGAAAAGCTTCTGTAAAGCAAAGGACACCATCATCAAAACAAAACGACTTCCTACAGACTGGGAAAGAATCTTCAAAAACCGTTTATCTGACAGAGGGCTAATATCCAGTATATATAAAGAACTAAAGAAACTGAAAAACAGCAAACCAAGTAATCCACTTAAAAAAATGGGGAACAGAGCTAAACAGAGAATTCTCTGTAGAGGAATATCGAATGGCAGAGAAGCACTTAAAGAAATGCTCAACCTCATTAGCCATTCGGGAAATGCAAATCAAAACCACCCTGAGATTTCACCTTACACCCATCAGAATGGCCAAGATGAAAAACTCAAGTGACAACACATGCTGGAGAAGCTGTGGAGAAAGGGGAACCCTCCTCCACTGTTGGTGGAAATGTAAACTTGTATAACCACTCTGGATATTAATCTGGCGCTTTCTCAGACAACTAGGAATAGCACTTCCTCAAGATCTGGCCATACCACTCCTAGGCATATATCCAAAAGGGGCTCAATTACACAATAAAGACATTTGCTCAACCATGTTTGTAGCAGCTTTATCTGTAATAGCCAGAAGTTGGAAATAGCCCAGATGTCTCTCAACTGAAGAATGGATGCAGAAATTGTGGTACATCTACACAATGGAGTATTACTCTGCAATGAAAAGTAAGGAAATCATGAAATTTGCAGGTAAATGGTTGGACTTGGAAAGGATCATCCTGAGAGAGCTGTCCCAGAAGCAGAAAGACACACACGCTATATACTCACTCATATAGACATATAACATAAGATAAACCTACTAAAACCCTGAACTTCTAATGAAACTAATCAAGAGAGAGGACCCTGACTAAAACACTCAATCCCCATCCTGAAAGTCAAAGAGGATAGACATCAGAAGAAGAAGAAAACAGGAAACAACCTAGGAACCTGCCACAGAGGGCCTCTGAAAGGCTCTGCCCTACAGACTATCAAAGCAGACACTGAGACTTAATGCCAACTGATGGACAAAGTGCATGGAATCTTAAGTAAGAAGTGGGAAATAGTAAGATCTGGAGAGGACAGGAACCCCACAAAAAGAGCAACAGAACCAGAAAATTTGAACACAGGGGTCTCTCCAGGCACTCATATTTCAACCAAGAAACATTCATGGAGATAACCTAGAACCCCTGCATAGATGTAGTCCATGACAGCGTAGTATCCAAGTGGGTTCCATAGTAATGGGAAGAGGGACTGCCTCTGACATAATCTGATAGGCCTGTTCTTTGATCACCTCCCCCTGAGGGGAGAGCAGCCCTACCAGGCCACAGAAGATGACAATGCAGCCATTCCTGATGGGATCTGATAGACTAAGATCAGAGGAAGGAGAGGAGGACCTCCCCTATCAGTGGACTTGGGAGGGGCAAGCGAGAAGAAGGGGGAGGGAGGGTGGGGCTGGGAGGAGAGGAGGAAGGGGCTTATGGGGGGATACAAAGTGAATAAACTGTAATTAATAAAAAATAAAAAAGATTAAAAAAAGAGAAAAAAATGAATACGTTCCTTAAAGAACTCCACTAAAACAAAAACAAATAGCAGAGGGAAATGAATAAAACTATTCAAGACCTGAAAATGGAAATAGAAGCAATAAAGAAAATACAAACTGAGCAAATTCTGGAAATAAAAATTTTAGGAATTTGAAAAGGAACTACAGAAGCAAGCTTTGCCAACAGAATACAAGAGACTCTCACATACTGAAGATGTGATAGAAGAAATGGATGCATTGGTCAAAGAAAATGTTAAATCTGAAAAACCCCTGACACAAAACATCTAGAAAATCTGAGACACTATGAAAACATCAAACCTAAAAATAATAGGAATAGAGAAAGGAGAAAAATCCTAGCTCAAAGGGCCAGAAAATATTTTCAACAAAATCATAAAAGAAAAAAAAAATCCAATCTAAAGAAGAAGATGCGTATAAAGACACAAGAAACATACAAAACATCCAAGAGATTAGACCAGAAAAGAAAGTCCCCTTGCCACATAATAATCAAAACACTAAACATACAGAACCCAATGCAGTGGAAACTTTCTAAAACATAAAGGCAATCCTGAGGAGGTCTCCTAATAATGGAGATACATCGTCCCAACTGGCCATCTTTCGTCACTAATAGTCCTGAGACCAGGTTGCATTCAATGGAGTTGGTGGCCAACGGAGTCCCATGGAAATCCCCAAACAACAGAAGCTGTTGCTAAGACGATGGGTTCATCTCTGGAAACCAACAGTGGAAGCTCCATTGCCAAGCACAATACCCACACAAATCATTGAACATGGAGAAGTTGAACTGGTGCCTACATGGAGCCTTGACCCCTACGTTCTAGTGTCTTTGGTGTGAGAAGATACTCAGAAGGCTAACAAAGAAGAAACGTAAACACCAAGCCTGCCACAAAACCTTTGACCTACAATCTGTCCTTTCTGCAAGATATGCTAGAGCAACAGTAGCACAGAACTTGTGAGAGTAGCCAACTAATGTCTGATTTGATTTAAGACCCATTCAATGAGACCGAATCCATACCACACCCAGCACTGCTTGGGTGACTAAGAACCAGTGACTAGGTACCCCAGAGACCTAGGGTAAAAGCAAACATTATTTGAATGTACTCATATTAAGTCACCATCAAAGAAGCTTCCTCTTGCAGCAGAGGGGACCAGATGCAGAGACCTACAGCCAGACATTATGCAGAGAGTTCTTGGAACACAGCTCTACATGAAATATCTCCATCAAATCTCTTTCATCCAGAGCTCAGGGAACCATCCAGGAAATGAGGCAGAGAGATTATAAGGGCCAGAAAAGACTGAGAATCCCAAGAGAATGAGACCTTCTGAATCAATTAGGCAAGGCTCATGTGAACTCACAGAGACTGAAGCAGCAGGCACAGGGCCTCCACTGAAAGCATATTACAGCTTTCAGTTTAGGGTCTTTAGGGGACTCCTGAGTATGTGAATGAGTGGGTCTCTGACTCTTGTGCTTGCTCTTTTCCTCCTGTTGGGTTGCCTTGTCCATCCAGCCTTGATGTGATTTTTGTTTGTTTGTTTTATCTCATTAAATTTTATATATATATATATATATATATATATATATATATATATATATATATGTAGTATTATCTTCAAACATTAACCAATTTGTTTAAGCCTGTCCTATACAACACTGATGCTTCCGTATGCATGTACATAACTTTCTGAGGCATGGTCTTTTTCTGTAACCTTGGCTAGTCTGGAACTCACTGTATAGACCAAGTTGGCCTCAAACTCGGTGATCTGCCTCTGCCTCCTCAGGGCTACAATTAACGGGGTATGCCGCCAAATCCTACTGATGCCTCACTTTCAATGTTACACTGTTAATCACATTATCACTGGAGTATAAATTACTTTGTAACAAGTGAGTAGCTGAACATTTTATCTAATAGAATGTAGAAATATAAAGTGCATAGGGAAAATGGAACTTTAAAAGAAAGAGTTTGGTGATTCCCATGTCTGTGAATTAAGGAAAGGGTTATAGATCAACCAATAGGGTTCTTATTAATGTGGGTTTCTGTCTCTGGAACCTTAATAAGGTGATTGCCTCCTCTGTGACTCAGTTTACTCATAATTAGAAATACTAGTGATGGCTGAGTATTCCTTACCTGGTAGCTAGGGCTTGATGTGGTACAGATTTCAGCAATTTAGAAAGTGAAATTTTCATACATATAGACAGATATCTTGGAGAACCAACCTACATTCAAACATAAAATTAACTTATGTTTCATACACATTCACTGTGTAACCTTAAGATCATTTTCCAAAATGTTTTAATGAACCATTATTTTGTCTTTGACTTGTCATGAGAATTTTCCACTCATGGTGGCATATGCAAACTCAAAATATTTCACATTTAGGGCACCTCTCATTTTCAGACTAGAACTGTTCAGCCTATACTATTTCATGAGATGCATGTAAAAAACATGCTTATAAAATGTTCAAAATACTACTTGGCATGTAAAATTGCTCTGGAAATTATAATATAATTAAATTAAACATAATTATAATATAAATAATTATGTATGTGATTGTAATCATTATTCCCACTGATATTCCCACTATTATAAATAGCCAAGAAATGTTAGATTTCTTCCATTAAGAAAGTCGTGTATGGGGTGGTCCAAGATGGTGGCACAGGATCTGAAACTCTGAAATTGGTGAATGGAGGGGCAGCTGAAGCCAGAGTATCCACATTGAGGATTCCTGGGCAAGAAAGGACAACTAGTGAGCTGGGACAATTTGGATCCAGGTCACCCTTGGACGTCTCTGGGGACAGAGAGTGGTGAATATTCAACCTCCCTGCACTTCCCCTCGACCCAAGCAAGGGTCTCCCTGCTCAGCTGAGGCCGCAGTGGTTGCTGCAAACACAGCTCTCTATGCTCTGTGACTGAATCAGCACAGGCAGGCCTCCCAGACCTGCGGATGTGGTGGAGGGCAGCTACTCTAAGCAGGAGCCTCTGTACTCTCTGACTGAGAAGGCAGAGGGAGCTACTCCAAGCACAGGCCTCTCTGCCCAGCAGCCAAATAGTGACACCACTGAGCTGACAGAGCTCCTACATTCTCATTTGCCCCTGCAGGGCAAAATCTGAGAGTAGAGAACATGTGCTTTCCAATTAGGCCTGCTAGTAAGTGAGTGCACTTTCAAGTGAGTGCTTTCAGAGCCCCAGATCCAGGGTCCCTCTACACTAGCAGCCAGAAATCAGATCCTTCCCATCCACATCTCCACTGTGGGCAACACAGGGATCCTTGTGACAGCATCCTCAACATTGAAGGTCCTGTTTTATGGGTCTACCAGTGGAGTCCAAGCAAATAATTCCTAGAGCCCAGACAGATCTGAATACCAGGAGGACAGTACAAAGGCCTGTGGGCCACTGAGGTACTCAGGGCACCTCCTCAAGCTTATTGCACCCTCGAACAGCTCCAGCACCTGCTCCCCCTCCCACGCTTAAGCTCCACCCTTCCAGGCATCTACATGCCCTAGCACCCTCTCCCTCAAGGCAGATTTCCACACACACGCCTGCTCTTCAACATATGTACCTGCTACCCTCCTCCCTTAACTACAGCTGAAACACCAACATCCACTCTCAAACTTGTGGACCTCTCTCTTCCTCCTGAAGAATACTCCAGACACCAGAGACAGACAGACCCAGCCTGAAGTACAAACTCAAGGAACAAACAGCAAAAGTTACAAATAAATGGCTAGAGGTGGGCATAAGAGCTCATCCAATAAAAATTAAGACATGGCTTCACCAGCCACCCCAAAAATCAATGGATACGCTAATCCATTGGAAACATGGGAATTAATGTCAAATCTATGCTTATCCAATCATTAGAGGCACATAAAGAGGAAACTAACACAGCTCTCAAAGAAATATAGGCAAATACAGCCAAACAAATAAAGGCACAAGTAGTGGCATATAGGGAAGAAATGAATAAAAAATAGAGGCAATCACTGAAAGACAAGAATTCACATTCAAACAAATGAAGGAAATGGTGCAAAACCTGAAAACAGAATTAGAATCAATAAAGAAAACACAAGTAGAGAAAACCCTGAAGCTAGAGAACTTAGAGAAAATATCAGGAACCACTAAGGTAAGCATAACCAACAGAATACAAGAGATGGAAAAGAGAATCTCAGGCGCTGAAGATACAGTTACATAAATTGGTACATCTCTCAAAGAAAAAGTAAAATCGGAAAAGTTCCAAACAAAAAACATCCAAGAAATTAAGCACTCAATGGAAAGACAAAATCCAAGAATAACATGAATAGACAAAAAAGAAGATTCCAGGCTCCAAGGTCTAAAAAATCTTTTCAAGAAAAATCATAGAAAAAAAATTTCCCAAAGTAAAGAAAGAGATGTCAATTAACATAAAATTAGGCCAGAAAACACCAAATAGACTAGACCAGAAAAGAAACTCCTCAGGTCACACAACAGTCAAACACTAAATCTGCAAAACAGAGAAAAAAATATTAAAAGCAGCAAGGGGAACAGGCCAAATAAAATATAAAAGTAGACCTATCAGAATCACACCAGACTTCTCAACAGAAACTATGAAAGCCAGAAGGGCCTAGGAAGATGTCATGCAGACTCTAAGAGACCATAGATGCCAACCCAGACTACTATACCCCGCAAAGCTTTCAATCAACACAGATGGAGAAAACAAAATATTCTATGACAAAACTAAACTAAAACAATATTTACACAGCAAGCCAGTCCTACAGAAGATATAAGAAGGAGAACTCCAATCCAACAAAATCAACTACCTCCAAGAAAACACAGGATATAGATAACTTCACAAGAAAGAATTAAAAGAAAATAAGAATTGCAACATAGTAACACTACCAACTCTACAATAAAAGGAACTAACATTAATTGATAACTGTTATCTATCAACATCAAAAAAGATGAGGAGGGACAATTCATTCTCATCAAAGGAAAAATCCACCAGGAGCACATCACAATCCTAAACATTTATGCTACAAATACAAGAGCACCTGCATTTGTAAATGAAACATTCTTTTTTTTTTTTTACATTTTTTTTCTTTATTATTTACACTTTGTTCCTTTTGTATCCCCCCTGTGCTTCCCTCCCTCCTTCCATCTCAATCCTTCCCTTCCTCCACCCTCTGCATGCATGCCCCTCCCCAAGTCCACTGATAGGGGAGGTCTTCTTTTCCTTCCTTCTGATCCTAGTCAATTAGGTCTCATCAGGAGTGGCTGCATTGTCTTCCTCTGTGGCCTGGTAAGGCTGCTTCCTCCTCAGGGGGAAGGTAATTAAAGAGCAGGCCAATCAGTTCATGTCAGAGACAGTCCCTGTTCCTATTACAATGGAACCCATTTGGATACTGACCTGCCATGGGCTACATCTGTGCAGGGGTCTTAGGTTATCTCCATGCATACTCCTTGGTTGGAGTATCAGTCTCAGGAAAGACCCCTGTGCTCAGATTTTTTGGTTCTGTTACTCTCCTTGTGGAGTTCCTGTCCTCTCCAGATCTTACTGTTTCCCACTTCTTTCCTAAGATTCCCTGCACTCTGCTCAAAGGTTGCCCATAAGTCTCAGCATCTGCATTGATAGTCTGCATGGCAGAGCTTTTCAGAGGCCCTCTGTATCAGGCTCCTGACTTGTTCCCTCTTTTCTCCATCTTCTAATGTCCAGCCTCTTTGCCTTTCTGAATAGGAATTGAGCATTTTAGCAAGAAACATTCTTAAAGCTTAAATCACACATCTATCCCAACACCTTAATAGTAGGAGACTTCACACTCCACTCTCACGAAGGGATAGATCATCTAGGCAGAAGCTAAATAAGGAAATAATGACACTTACAGAGATCCTAAATCAAATGGACCTAATAGATGACTATAGAACTTTTTACCCACACTCAAAAGAGCACACTTTCTTTTCAGCACCTCATAGAACCATCTCAAAAATTGACCACATAGTAGGGCACAAAGCAAGCCTCAACAGATACAAGAAGATTAAATAAACCCTTGCATCGTATCAGACCACCATGGCCTAGAACTAGACCTCAAAAACCGAAATAACAAAAGCCTACATACACATGGAAACTAAAAAACTCTCTATTCAATGACAGCTTGGTCAGGGAAGAAATGAAAAAAAGAAATTAGTGGCTTCCTAAAATTCAAGGAAAATGAAGGCACAGTTTACCCAAACTTACAGGACATAGTGAAAGCAGTGCTAAGACCAAAGTTCATAGCACTAAGTGCCTCCAGAAAGAAGCTTGAGATATATCATACAAGCAACTTAACTGCACACCTAAGAGCCACAGGGAGAAAAAAAATAGACACACTCAAAAAGAGTAGACAATTGGAAGTAATCAACTCAGAGCTGAAATCAATGAATCAGAAACAACAAAAATAATTCAAAGAATCAATGAGACCAAGAGCTGGTTCTTTGAGAAAATCAAGAAGATAGAAAAGCCCTTAGCCAAACAAACTAAAAGGATGAGAGAAACTATCCAAACCAGCAAAATGAGAAATGAAAAGGGAGACAAACAACAGACACCGAGGAAAGCCATATAATCATTAGGTCTTACTACAAAAGCATATATACCATAAAATTTGAAAATCTAAATGAAACGAAAAATTTTCTTGATAGATTCCATTTACCAAAATTAAATCAAGATCAGGTAAATAGGTTGAATAGTCCCATATCCCCTAAGGAAATAGAAGCAATCATCAAAAGTCTCCCTTCCAAAAAGAGCCCAGGGCTAGATGGTTTCAGCTCAGAATTCCACCAGAGCATCAAAGAAGTGCTATCTCCAATTCTGTTCAAACTATTCCACAAAATAGAAACAGGAGGAATATAACCAAACTCATTTTATGAAGCCACAGTCACCTTTAAACATAAACCAAGCAAAGGCTCAACCAAAAACAAAAAACAAAACAGAACAAAACAAAACAATAAAACAAAACAGAACTTCAGACCTATCTCACTTATGAACATTGGTGCAAAAATACTCAGTAAAATACTTGCAAACCAAATTCAAGATCACATCAAAGATATCATCCATCATGACCAAGTAGGACCAGGCATGCAGGGGGGTTCAATATACAGAAGTACATCAATGTAATACAACATATAAACAAACTGAAGGAGAAAAAAAAAAAAAAACACATGATCATCTCCTTAGAAGCCAAAAAATCATTTGAAAAAGTCCAACACCCATTCATTTAAAGTCCTTGGGAGATCAGGGATACAAGGCACGTACCTGAACATAATAAATACAATATACAGCAATCCCACAGCCAACATCAAACTCAATGGAGAGAAACTTAAATCAATCCCACTGAAATCAGAGACAAGGCAAGGCTGCCCACTCTCTCCATATCTCTTCAACATAGTATTTGAAGTCCTAGCTAGAGCAATAAGAAAACTAATGGAAATCAAGAGGATACAAATCAGAAAGGAAGAAGTCAAAGTATCATTATTTGCAGATGATATGACAGTATTCATGAGTGACCCCAAAAATTCTACCAGGGAACACCTTCAGCTGATAAACACTTTTGGCAAAGTGGCTGGATTCAAAATTAACTCAAAAATATCAGTAGCCTTCCCATATACAGAAGATAAAAAAGGCTTAGCAAGAAATTAAGGAAATAACACCCTTCACAATAGCCACTAATAACATAACGTACCTGTGTGTGACACAAACAAACAAACAAACAAAAAAACAACAACAACAACAAAAAAACGCTTCAAGTCTCTGAAGAAAGAAATTGAAGAAGATATAAGAGGAAAAGATCTTCCATGCTCATACACAGTACAATTAACATAGTGAAAATGGCCATTCTGCCAAAGCAACCTACATATTCAATGCAATTTACATCAAAATAGCAACACAATTCTTTTTTTGTGTTTTAAATTATTTTTATTAATTACAATTTATTTACTTTGTATCCCCCCTGTACCTCTCTCTCTCCTCCCCTCCAATGTTACCCCTCCTCCCTCTTCCCCACTTGTAACCCTCCCCCAGTCCACTGATAAGGGAGGTCCTCATCCCCTTCCTTCTGCTCATAGTCTATCATGTCTCATCAGGAGTGGCTGCATTGTCTTCCTCTGTGGTTTGGTAAGGCTGCTCCCTGCTCTGGGGGAGGTGATCAAAGAGCAGACCAACAATTTCTGTCAGAGACAGCCCCTGTCCCCATTACTATGGAACCCACTTGGATACTGAACTGCCTCTGTGCAGGGGTTCCAGGCAATCTCCATGAGCCAACACAATTCTTTACAGACGTTGAAAGGACAATTCTCAATTTCATATGGAAAAACAAAAACCCAGATTGCTGAAACAATCCTGGTAACAACAAACCATCTGGAGGTATCTCCATCCAGAGCATTAGTAATAAAAACTGCATGGTACTAGCATAGAAACAATGAGGGATCAGTGGAATCAAACAGAGAACCCAGAAATAACCCCACAAACCTACAGATACTTGACTTTTGACAAAGAAACCAAAACCATACGACGGAAAAAAGAAAGCATCTTCAACAAATGGTGCTGGTCTAACTGGATGTCTGCATGTAGAAAAATACAAATAGATCCATATTTATCTCACTGCACAAAACTTAAGTCCAAGTGGATCAAGGAACTCAACATAAAAACAGTCACACTAAATCAGTTAGAAGAAAAAGTGGGGAAGAGCCTTGAACTCATTGGCACAGGAGACAACTTTCTGGAAAGAACACCAATAGCACAAGCTCTAAGAGCAACAGTCAATAAATGGGACCTCTTGAAACTGAAAAGTTTCTGTAAAGCAAAGGACACTGTCATCAGAAGAAAAAGACAGTCTACACATTGGGAAAGGATCGTCACCAACCCTATATCTATCTGACAGAGGGATAACATCCAGTATATATAAATAACTCAAGAAGTTAAACAGCAACAAATCAAGCAATCTGATTAAAAAATGGGGTAAAGAGCTAACCAAATAATTCTTAATAGAGGAATATCGAATGTCAGAGAAACGCATAAATGTTCAATGTCCTCAGTCATCAAAGAAATGCAAATCAAAATAACCCTGAGATTTCACCTTACACCATCAGAATGGCTAAATCAAAAACTCAAGTAGCAAACATACTGGAGAGGATGTGGAGAAAGGGGGAACCTCCATTGCTGGTTGGAATATAAACTTATACAACCACATTGGAAATCAATATGGTGCTTTCTCAGATGATTAGGAATACTGCTTCCTCAAAATCAAGCTGTACCACTCCTAGGCATATATCCAAAATATTCTCAAGCAGACAATAACGACATTTGCTCAACCATGTTCATAGCAGCTTTATTTGTAACAGCCAGAAGCTGGAAACAACCCAGATGTTCCTCAACTGGGGAATGGATGCAAAAATTGTGGTGCATTTACACAATGGAATACTATCCAGCAATTAAAAACAAGAAAATATATTTTGATATCCTTCTGGGTAGAGTCTTTCAGAGGCTCTCTGTGATAGGCTCCTATCCTGTTCTCTGTTTTCTCCCTCTTCTGATGTCTGTCCCATTTGCCTTTCTAAGTGAAGATCGAGCATCTTACCCAGGGTCCTCCTTATTGCTTAGCTTCTTTAGGTGTACAGATTTTAGTATGATTATCCTATATTATATGTCTAATATCCACTTATAAGTGAGTATATTCCATGTGTGTCTTTCTACTTTTGGGATACCTCACCCATAGCCAAACTTTGGGCAGAGTGCAGGGAATCTTATGAAAGAAAGGGGAGATAGAGAGACCTGGAAGGGACAGGAGCTCCACAAGGAGAACAACAGAACCAAAAAAATCTGGGTACAGGAGTATTTTATGAGACTAATACTCCAAACAAGGACCATGCATGGAGATAACTTAGAACCCCTGCACAAGTGTAGCCCATGGCAGCTCAATGTCCAAGAGGGTTCCCCAGTAATAGGAACAGAGACTGACTCTGACATCAACTCGGGCTGGCTCTTTGACCACCTCCATCTGAAGGGGGAACAGCCTTACCAGTCCACAGAGGAAGACAATGAAGCCAGTCCTGATGAAACCGGATAGACTAGGGTCAGATGGAAGGGGAGGAGAACCTCCCCTATCACAGAATTGGGGAGGGTCATAGGAGAAGAAGAGGGATGGAGGGTGGGATTAGGAGGAAATGGGGGAGGAACTGGGATGCAAAGTGAATAAACTGTAATTAATAAAAATAAAATTTAAATTTAAAGAAAGAGGAAATAATGAAATTTGCAGGCAAATAGTGGGACGAGAAAAGATCATCCTGAGTGAGGTATCCCTGAAGCAGAATGACACACATGGTATATACTCACTTAGAAGTGGATATTAGACATATAATATAGGATAATCATACAAAAATCTGTACACCTAAAGAAGCTAAGCAAGAAGGAGGACCAGATAGAAGGAGAGAGGACCTCCCCTATCAGTGGTTTTGGGGAGGGGTATGGGAGGAGGAAGGGAGGAAGGATGGGATTGGAAAGGGATGAGGGAGGGGGCTACAGCTGGGATACAAAGCGAATAAAGTGTAATTTATAGAATTAAATTTAGAAAAAAAGAAAATCCTATATGGAATAAAACAATGGTTCTAGTCTCTGCCCACTCTCTTCTGTCTTGTGGGTGAGTCTCATGATTTTATCATTTGAGCATTGACAGCACCACTAATAATGCTGGCACCACACACTACCCTCAGAAGCATATTTTCCTTTATCAATGGGCCCACCAATGTACAATTAAGCACATGAAGTTAAGAGTAAAATGTAGTTGGATAATAAGGGAAGAATTGGAGCAAAAGTATTAGTTATTTATTTTTATCAATACATACTATTTGCATGCATGAAATTCTCAAACAATAAAAAAAAAATTAAAACATATTTCCAGAAAATTAAGTCAATTGGATGCTATGGTCATTAACACTCCCATTGCACAAATTATGATTACGTTCGAACCTATTAATGGAGTTGAATATTCATAGGTAAATAAATACATAAGAGCCTTTCAATCTTACCACACACATTGATCTATAAATTCATTCTGAAAGAAAAAAATCAAATATCTGAACCAAGTATTAATTATGCTATAACTTGTTAGGTAGTTTATGTACATGCCCTTCATTAGGAGATTAAAATATCATTTTACCTTTGTGAAACTTGCAATTTTTTTAGTTAATACCTAATAATCATGACAAATTAATGAAAGTTCTAATAAAAATATTTAATTTTAACAGAATAATTTTAAACACATATACATATATATCTAATAATACTATATGGATTTAACATGTTTTATATGCCTCTATGACATTAGTTTAATATTTCAAAGTACGAAGAGATTCAGAAGCCCAATCCATACAATATTTTGGGGTGAGATTTGAACTGTTCATGTGTATACTGACCTCTTGGAATAGTGTAAATAATGTGGCCAAAATGTCATAGACTACTTCATGCTCATTGGCTCTGTTTCCTTCAGTGTTGGGAGAGATAAAATAAGTTGTTGCCTGGCGGTTACAATGTATGTGGCAATACAGGATTGACTAAGTAATTAAGTAACCAAATGTGATCAACTGGAAAAATTCTTTTCCTTAGAGCCATTGCACACAACAACTATGAAAAATCTCTTTTACTTACAAATTGATACTATTGATTAAATGCGACTGTCATTTGAATATCAGTTATGTTATTAACAGGTGACTCTTTACTTTTCCTTCTTTACATTGGTATATTTTATCTTCCCACTGGATTACAAAGTACTTTTTCTAAACACTGAAAATATTCGGAATTAGGTCGTAAGACTTTTTAAAATTAGATTCTTTTACTGTGTTGCTGAGGCTGTGCTAACAGGCTTAATTTTTGTGTGTTCTAGTTAATTTCCTATGTGGCACAGGTTAGAATACAACTCATTTGTTCCATCTGAGGCTGAACGAAAGACAATATCTATCATGGTGGAAGTAATATCTGCTTCTGAATTGCAGCCTGAAGCTTTAGTTTTATTGACAATTAGGTATTAGCATTGTTGTCACATAGGTACAGGATATTTGGTTGGCTTAATTCCCTCAATAACTCAATAAACATTTACTGAGGATCTCAAAAGCCTGGCACTCTTTCAGTTATTGGCATTATAAATAACTGTTTTATTTGTCATATTTCATAGAGGGAACATTGGAAAGTGATTTTCATATGGCATACTTCTTTTTAGTGTCATATTATTGCATTACCACAAAATCAGACCTCAGAAGGCCATAAAGAAATGAGCCAATTGTTCTGCTTTTGACATGCCTGATAGAGTTTTCACTCAGCCATTTGCATTTTTAGATGAAAAGGAAAATAAAGACAAGACTGTTTATCTATAATGTTCAAGCTCTGGGTTGTAACACAGGAATTCAGGGAAGAAAATCCTTCAGAAAAAAAATAAATAAAACAAACTGCTGAATGAGAATAGTGAAAACAGGTAACTTAGCATTGTGTAGAAAAAAGACTGAGAGTCTGTAAGGTCCCTGAGTCACAAAAGCACCTTGTTTTTCCTAATGATTTTATATCTATCTATCTATCTATCTATCTATCTATCTATCTATCTATCTAT
>NW_026590699.1:11918503-12007927 GCF_907164565.1 Psammomys obesus
TATCTATCTATCTATCTATCTATCTATCTATCTATCTATCTATCTATCTATCTATCTATCTATAGAGAGAGGGGACACATATGAACGCAGAGGACAATTAGACAAATGAAAGAACAGGTTCTCCACAACAAGGATACTGGGATCAAGCTAAGCTGGTCAGCTTCGTGGTAAGCCACTTTCCCCAGTGAACCAACACATGGCTGGCTGACTGATGATTCTTAAAATTAAAGTTGTTCGTTGGGCTCCTTAGTAAAATTAGAAAGTATTCATGCCATAACTTGCATACAAATGTACAAACATACTAATAAATAGACGAACATACTAATAAATGTATATATACACATGTTAAAAATAAAAGATTATATTTATGTGAATCAATAAAGCATTTTTAAAATTACACTTGGTTTATGAAAGCATTTACTGAAATGAGAACATATTAAGACAACTCACATGCACACTGGTTACATATATATATATATATATATATATATATATATATATATATATATATATATATACAGTGTCATTTCTTGGACTCATGGAGGTGCCAACATTCTAGCATGTTCCAGTCTCTTACTTTCAGTGGCACAGCATTGACTTACACATATGCTTCCCCATCCTTAATCCCTAGATTAACTCTTTATTTTATTTTTATTAATCACATTATATTCACTTTGTATGCCAGCTGTAACACCCTCCACCCTCCCCTCCCAATCCCACCTTCCTTCCCTCTTCTTCTCCTATGCCCCTCCCCAGTCCAATGATAAGAGAAGGTCCTCTTTCCCTTCTGTCTGACCCTAGTTATCTTGTCTCATTAGGACTGGCTTCATTGCCGTCCTCTGTGAACTGGTAAGGCTGTCCCCTCCTCAAGGGAAGGTGATCAAAGAGCCAGCCCCTGAGTTCATGTAAGAGACAGTCCCTGTTCCTATTATTAGGAAACCCACTTGGACACTGAGCTGCCATGGGCTACACCTGTGCAGGGGTTCTAAGTTGTCTCCATGCATGGTCCTTGTTTGGAGTATCAGTCTCACAAAGAAACCTTGTTCCCAGATTTTTTGGCTCTGTTGTTCTCCTTGTGGAGCTCCTGTCCCTTCCAGGTCTTTCTGTCTCCCCCTTCTTTCAAAAGATTCCCTGCACCCTGCCCAAAGTTTGGCTATGAGTCTCAGCTTGGTTTTGATACCCTGCTGGGTAGAGTCTTTCAGAGGCCCTCTGTGGTAGGCTCCTGTCCTGTTCCCTGTTTTCTCCCTCTTCTGATGTCCATCCTCTTTGCCTTTCTGAATGGGGGCAGCATCTTAGCCAGGGTCCTCTTTCTTGATAAGCTTCCTAAGGTGAATAGATTTTGGTATGATTATCCTATTTTATATCTCTAATATCCACTTATAAGTGAGTATATACCATGTGTGTCTTCCTGCTTCTGGGATACCTCACTCAGGAATGTCTTTTCTAGATCCCACTATTTGCCTTCAAAGTTAATGATTTCCTTGTTTTTAATTGTTTTAATTGCATAAATGAACCACAATTTCTGTATCTGTTCCTCAACTGAAGGACATCTGGGTTGTTTCCAACTTTTGGCTTTTACAAATAAAACCTCTATGAACATGGTTGAGCAAATGTCTTTGTTGTATACTTGAGCATAGTTTGGATATATGCCTTGGTGTGGCACAAATTACCTCTGATATTATTCAAGAAATAATAACAGGAAAATAAATTCTTATGTGTTCATAACTGTGTAACTTATTCCACATATTGTGATCCAGTTTTAGTTGAATCCATGAATGTAAAACCCACAGATCAGTAGGGCTCAATTATGTACAAATAAAATACAGATAATAGTAAAATGAATCTTTGCATAGAATCTTCTTCTACTACAAACTTATGTAATATTAATTCAATATACTCAGTTAGTTTTATATGCTTCCTTACCAGTTTAAGTGAGTGCTATTTTTCAATATCTCCTGCATCTGAATATCAATATCCCAAATGGTTACCTGTGGCAAGATATATTTTAGTAGATAGTTATATAATTCCTTAATTTTATGGCATATTATTGTTCGTATAAAAACAAGTGACAATAACATGTCAGTTACTGATGTAATGCTAATTAAGATGGACACTACCTGCTGGGATATATATCCACTTCATATAACTGTGCAGAATGTAAGGCTCCTTCTGTTTTTCTCCTGTTTAATTAATGGCTGTCCCGATTGTTTCTTTCCCTGGGATATGTGCTGTTGTTATTATCATGAATTGTCCACTGGATAGAATCTTTAGCCACCTAGGATAGGAATCTCTTGGCATACCTGTTGGCGGGGTGGTGGTGAGGGGGTTGATTAGGTTAACTAAAGTGAGAAGACCATTCACTTTGGGTGGCTCCATTCTCCTGCTGGGATCCTCACTTGTATATCTAATGCATTCTTTTGTTTCCATTGCTTAATTGTGGACATGATATGACTTGCTACTTCAAGCATTTGCAGCCTTGACTTTGTTGACATGATAGATTGTATTCTTGAACTGTGAGCCAAAATAATGTGTGTTTTTTTTTTTCCCCCTAGAGTTAATTATCTTCTCATGGAGAAAAAGAAACTAAGACACAACTTACTGAATTTAACTTCTTAGATAAAATATGATTTATTTGGAGGTGCTAATGAAGAGTTTAAGTTAGCCTGGGTATAACTCCATTTTGAAATAAAGAGCCATCTTGACTGGGAGCTGAACTCAGGTACCAGGAAATATCACAGAATTTACACTTTGCAGACAACAATGTTAACTCTCTTAGCAACAGCCTCCAGGAAATATCACAGAATAAATGCTTCACAGAAAATAGAGACAAACTCCCTGGCAATAATCAATGAGAATGGGTTGGGAATTGGGTGGGAAAATTCTCCCCAATGTTTCAGAAATAGTTTAGAAGAATAGCCGTTGTGATTCTATGCCTTAGCCATTGTCATTATGTGCCTCAGAGAAGGTCATCTCGCCCATCTAACTTTCACCCAGTCCTGTAAGACATGCCCCCCTACTTGCTGCCATAGAAACCTCAGGCTCACAGACTTTCCCTTTAAAAATCCTGCTCACTCAGAGCTTGGGGTCCCACTTCTCTACTGCTGCATCAGTGAGACTTGGGTCCCGAGTTCGATCGATCTCGTAATAAAGCTCTCTTGCAATTGCATCGAGTCGTCTCCTGGTGGTCTCTGAGGGTCCTGTGAGCCTGGCATTACACTAATAGATTTTGTTATTCATATTTTTATTTTTGTAATTTGTGATTTTGGTTTGAAGAATAACATTTCTGTCTCCATCTATTCTGATCATGTATCACCTCCCTTGGACAGAGTGGAACCATTAGATCCTCATCAGTAAATACCCTATGTGTACTGTGGTCTCTAGGGATTTATGTTTTTTTTTCTCTCTCTAACTGAGGTGATCTATTTTTTTGCTCAGCATTCACACACAAAAAAATTGTCATTATTTCTTAAGTGATAGAGTTGGAAAATTATACAGTAATTTTTAAATACTCTAGTTAGGTATACTTTAAATTTAATTTTACTATTATGTGTTAATTACAGAATTTCTCTTTTATCCATCTAAACTCTTGTAAACTCCTCCCACTCACCTTAATATTTGCATTTTCAGTTTTAGCAATTGTTATTACATGCATATATGTGTTCGCATAAACACATGTGTCAAGACGTGTTCCCAAATACAACATGTTGAGTCTATACAAATCTCGCTTATACATGCTTTCAGGGATAACCATTTGACCCTGGACAGCTAATTGGTGTGCTCTCTCCCGTGTTTCTGTTTTAAAGATGAAAACCATGCTTTAGCAGCATGAAAAATATACATAGTGATACTGATCTGTCAATGAAAAATATTAAAATCTGCTCTTAAAGAGATAAACAAACTAATAAATAATAAGGTAATTATTTTAACATCCCCTTAAATAAATGAATAAATTGAGTCTTTTTCAATAAATGGAGGTGGGGGGTGTTTTCATATTCACTGCTGCTCTAGCAGGATCCAAATGAAAGTTTCCACAGAGGATAATTGACACCAGTTCTAGGATGTTATTAGCACAATTTCCATTGAGCACCATGTTGCTAAGCCTGTGTTATGACAACCATCCATTACCAAAAGAAAACTTGTCCTACTCTATAAATGATGACATTACTTCAGATTACAGTGGCATGTACTATCTGGGAGTCAAGGTATAATAAGGTGTCCACCAGGATTAGCAAGATAGTTTCCCTGAGGCTACAAGGATAAATTTCAGTGTAATAGAGATTTTCATAAAAGCATTCAACTTGTGTTATATTAAATATTAATAATTTTAAAAGATTAATTTCTTTTCCACTTATACAAAACATATTGAAAGGATATGTATTGTGTTCTCCTCTAAGAATTATCTTGTATCACTCAGAGGTATCTTTAATTCAAGATAAATGCTGTTAATTCAAAATAACTGCCTTTCTTGCTTCAAAACTGTCTAATTTCTGGACAGTCTGCAAAAGCTTCCTCTTTTACAATATCACTTTGAAGTCTGGAAGACACCAGTGACTGAGTCAAAGGGGGCTTAAAACAGCAGGATACTTCAATTACTATGACAAGATAAATATTCAAGTAGCTTTAAAGGTTCATTTCTAACAAATGATTTAGATAACTATCATATGTTATATAATGACATCATCTTCATAATCATCCAAAATTCCTTTCAGATTAAATATATATATATACACATATTGCATGCAGATATATTTATTTGACATATCCTCCCAATGAAACAATTACTTTCATGGGTTTAATGGCCTTCCTCCTAGCTGATAGAACTCTGTAATGATAGCCATTTTGCTATTAAAGTATTCTAATTAAATCAGTCACCCTGGTCCCATCTGTTATGTACTGATCTCAAGCCGAGAAGCTGCTGGAATCTCTCCAGGGCAGTCAATGTACTTAGCTCCTTTCATGGCTCATTGGATGTCACATGCAGAAGGACCTTGTTCTTGGTTGGAAATTATAACTAAGACTGTGGGTATACAATAATCCCTAGTAAATGTTATGGAGATTAAATCAGCTTTTTTCTCAAACTCTCAGTACTTGTGGGTAGAAACAGTGTTGGGTTATGTTAATATTTAGCAATCTACAGTCAGGAAGACAGTCACTGATTCTGATTATATAGATAAGGTTATCACAAGGCCAAGGCTACAGGAACACTCAAGCAGAACTAAGTTTAGCTCAGGAGCCCACAACTCAGTTCCAAAAAGAGTTTTATATGTGTAGAGGATTGTCTCTCCAAAGATCACAGAACCTGCCCTCGCCACTTTTAGCCACTTCACTGGTTTTTAACATTTTTAATTTCTTAGAAATTAACAATCATTTGGCAGTAGGGTAATCCATAGAACTTCATGTATATAATCTTCTTGTTAAAAGACTATAGTAACAATAGTCTTGACAAGTTAATTAGGAGAGTTTGGCTGAAGAATAGAGCAATCTATTTCCATAATTGATAGGTGAAAATGTAGCATTTTTCAACTCTACTTGATTCATGAAATGCCAGATGTTTTGTGTTTTTTTTTTTTTTTCAAAGAAGCAAGCCTCAGTTTCATTATTGTGGTTCAATAATTAGGTGGGTTGTCCTTCCTGGCACAACTACTCACTTCAAGGCACATCAATACAGCATTGGCTGTGAGAATACTTTATCAGAAAAGGGTGGCTGTTCTGTCTATAACAAAGATCCTTTGGGGCGTGAAGAAGGCTGTACATGTGGGCAAATAGCACATATCATTTCCTTGAGCCATGTAACTCATCAAACACTCATATGTAAAAGATATCACATGGAAGAGGGTCTGAGATTGAAGAAACAAGATAGAAGATAAGCACAGTGGGTACTTGTGGCTGACTATTATAGACTTGTGGGGATGAATTCTGGGGAAATGGTGTAGAAAATTTTTGATGTTTTTTTTTTTTTCACATTCTGTTTGGATCAGCAACATTTTTGTGTGTTCCAAGTTGTTCTGTGTATATGAAGACACGAGGCACGAGATGAGTATATGCACAAAGGTAGATCTTTAGACCAATTGTGAGATTTACCAAGAAAGACTGATGGATGTTAACACAGCTACCAACCAATACAAAGATGAGAACATAATCATTGCTGAAATTTTCTGTAAGAATGTTAAAAAGCCTTATTATGTTGTGATATAACGTTAAAATATAAATAAAAAGTGGAATATGTCAAAATTACCTCAACTCAGAATTATAATAAAGTTTTACTCATGAGTCTAAAGAAAAATATCTCCCTAATTTGAGAGAACAAATCAGAGACTGATAGTAAGAGAAGACAGTTTTTTTGTTTTTACATGTTCTTCATCCTTACTTAGAAGAAATTAGTTGTTTTATGCAAGTATAAGAGAGTCTTCCTAGATTCTTAAGATGGCTACTGCAAATGGTAGCACTGATGAGCCAATTTCTTTTGGGAGACTGAAAGTTTATCTAAATCAGATCTTTATGAGTAGAGGAATAAGAATTTCATGACACAAAGACTTAAATACATCTTTTGATGTGTTCAAATTGGAGAACGGTATATAATTATGAAGACCTAGAGGCAGACAAATGCACAAAAATTACACTGACAGCTGGGAAGATTCTTGAGATTGTACCTGAAATGACATTTTTCATCAGACCACTCAGGTTGTTATTTATCTAGAATCTTTTGTCATTGGATATATAACCATTATCCATCCATAAAGCCTTGCCATTCTGATTTGTTGTTTCTTTTTATTTTGAGTTTACCAAAACATAAAAATTAAATTGCTTTATCATCTTCTTTTTTATTTATGCTGCATAGATATCAATCTACCATTACTAAATGTGACAATGAAAGGTTCAGTTGGGAAACTCTTGGTTAAAACGCAGAAAAAATATAATGCTTAACAATATGTAAAATAAGGACTTCTGTATTTTCGCTACAGTATACCAAAATTGTAGTGAGGATTTCTAAAATGATATTTTGTATAAGAAATCTTTTCATAATTGTAACTCTTAACTAAGATTGACAAGAACTAAAAAAAATTGACATGAAGTTCGTAGTTTAAAATATGCTTGATATATGTGTGTATAACTGCACACCTGTGTAATCTTTCAAGGTGAGGAACGAGTACAGAATCTACAAGTGATTTTGCCTATTTCTAGTGACTTATCTTGTTGCCAGAGATATTCCCAAAGATTTTCATTTGTTTACAATACTACAATATGTCTCTAACATAATCATAATGTTAAACACACAGCCTTGAAATTTTAGTAAGAAATATATTTGCTTAATTTATTATAAAAGTCAAGGCATGAATTTTATTTGTAGGATTATATGTTTAGAAGCACAACAGCAACAGGATTATACTTTCTCTCAATAACCAATCATGAAATTATATTTTGAAATTCAAAATAAAAATCACTTGTGTCTTTCAGAACCTACAAGAACATTTAACTGCATTTTTGAACATAGCAAGAAATTACAAGTTCAATATGCAGGAAATAATTCAGGTCAATGATCAGTAATTATAGGCTTAACTAATTTTACTATTGTTGGTATGAGACCTATGAAGTCATTGTACAAGAAATATATTAGGCATGCCTTGCAATTGCATTTTTAAATTTTAGAATAATATCTATGTTTATATGACAGATATTAGCACAACCAAGACAAATAGCCAATTTACCAAGTGTCACATGAAATTATAGGCAATAAAAAGGAATGTTTAATACTCTCTGAAGAATAGATATAAAAAATCCATAGAAAGTTAAGCTTGACTCATATTGAGGAACTAATGGGTAAATTTTGGCAGAATAACATGAACAGAAGTATGATCATAAGGTAAAATAGGGGATGATATAGTTGACCATGTGAAATATAGAGTCCAGAAAAATAATATATACATTTAAGAGTAAACAAAGACCCAAAAATGCAAAAAAAAAAACAAAAAAAAACTAGACAGAAGGTAACTGTACCCTTGATTAGCTTTAATTTTAGTTCTATATAGAAGAAAATAATGCCCTGTAAAAAAAAAAAACAAATAATAAAACAAATCACTCATTATATGAAGCTTTGAGATATAAATTCATAGTTGCCATATTCTAAAACTTCTTTTTTCTCTTTATATTTTTATTATTATTTTCTTACAATTTATTTACTTTGTGTCCCAGTTGTAGCCCCCTCTCCCATCTCCTCCTGGTCTCACCCTCCCTTCCCCTCTTCCTCCTCTCTTTATCACCCCTAGTCCACTGATATAGGAGATCCCCCTCCCCTACTCTCTGACCCTAGCTTATCAATGTCACATCAGGACCATTTGGATCCTCTTCCTCTGTGGGCTAGCTAGGTTGTAACATCTCATACATGCAAATTAATGGCACACCTGAAAGCACTAGATAAACAAAAAGAAGCAGACACATCCAAGAGGCATAGACAGCTGGAAATAATCAAAACAGAGCTGAAATCAATAAATTAGAAACAAAGAGAACAATTCAAAGACTCAATGAGACCAAGAGCTGGTTCTTTGAGAAAATCTGGACTAGTCTTTGTCCACCTCCCTCTGGTGAGGTAGCCTAACTAGGCCACAGAGAAAAAGGATCCAGGCATTCCTGATGAGACCTGATAGACTAGGGTCAGATAGAAGGTGAGAAGGACCTCACCTCTAAGTGGACTAAGAAAGAGACATAGAGAGAGAGGGTGGGACTGGGAGGAGATGAGAGAGGGGATTATAGCCAGGATACTAAGTGAATAAATTGTAAATAATAGTAATAATAGTTTTTTTTAAAGAGAAAATCAACAATGTAGACAAGCCCGTAGCCAAATGAACTAAAAGGCATCAAGCACTATCTAATCAACAAAATCAGAAATGAAAAGAGGGGCATAACAATAGACACTAGGGAAATCCAAAGAATCAACAGCCTCAATGCCACAAAATTTGAAAATCTAAATGAAATGGACAATATTCTTGATAAATTCCATTTATCAAAGTTGAATCAAGATCAGGTAAATAAGTTAAATAGTCCTATATCCCTAAGGAACTAGAAGCAATCATCAAGTCTCCAATGCAAAAAAAAAAAAAAAAAAAAAGCCCAGGGGTTTTTGTTGTTGTTGTTGTTGGGTCTTTATGTGGTTTAGGCATCAAGGTGATTGTTGCGCCATAGATTGGGTTTGATAATGTTCCTTCTGTTTCCATTTTGTGAAATAATTTGAAGAATATTGAAATTAGCTCTTTGTTGAAGGTCTGGTAGAATTCTGCACTGAAACCATCTGGCCCTGGGCTTTTTTTTTTTTTTTTTTTTTGGAAGGGAGACTTTTGATGACTGCCTCTTTTCCCTCAGGAGATATAGGATTATTTAATCTATTTACCTGATTTTGATTTAACTTTGGCAAATGGAATCTATCAAGAAAATTTTCCATTTCATTTAGATTTTCAAATTTTGTGGCATATAGGCTTTTGTAGTATAACCCAATGATTGTTTGGATTTCCTCAGTGTCTGTTGTTATGTCCCCCTTTTCATTTCTGATTTTGCTGATTTGGATAGTTTCTCTCTGCCTTTTAGTTAGTTTGGTTAAGGGCTTGTCTATCTTGTTGATTACCTTAGAGAACCAGCTTTTGGTCTCATTGATTCTTTGAATTGATTGATTTCAGCTCTTAGTTTGATTATTTCCAATTGTCTACCCCTGACACTATTAATGATACTCTGCTATGCTTCAGACAGCAGCTTAACATAATTGTCTTCTGGGAGGCTTCATCCAGCAGCTATGGAAACAGATGCAGAGAGCCACAGCCAAACAAGAGGCCAAGCTTGCAGAATTTTGAGGAAGAGTGGAAAGAAGGATTGAGGGAGGTGGAGGGTTAAAGGATACCATAAGACCTACAGACTAAACTAACCTGGGCTGATGGGGGCTCATAGAGACTGAACCACCAAAAAAAGAGCGTGCATAGGGAGCACCTAGACCCCTGCACATATGTAGCGGATTTGCATCTTGGTCATCATGTGATTCCCCTAACAACAGAAGTAGGGGCTGTCTCTAACTCTGTTGCCTGCCTTTGGCTCCCTTTTTCCTAACTAGGCTGCTTTTGACCTCAGTGCAATAGGATGCACTTATTCCTGCTGTGACTTGAGGTGCCAAGGTAGATTGATACCCATAGGGACCTCCCCCTCTCTGAGAAGAATGGTGGAGAGTGGCATGAGGGTGGAAATGGGAGCAGAGTAGGAAGGGGGTTGGGATCGGGATGTAAAGAGATTAAATAAATAATTTTTTAAAATATTAAGCAAATAATTGTTGACAATCTAGTCCTAGTGAATAAAGATTGGCCCCAGGACTACAGAACAAGGCAGATAGATGCAAGACAGCAAAGAGTATAAGTTCTGCTGGTACCAGGTAGTAGAAAAAAACAATTCGATCCCCATAATTTAAATCAGAAAAGGGGACATTTGTAAGGATTAGGACAACAGTTACTGCTTAAAGCTAACATGAACAACTGGCCTCACTATGAATGGGAGACAAGACTCTGAGACACTGGAGAATAATCAAACTTCAGCCAAAAGAATAGTGTTTTTATACTTTTTTATCCTTATATGTTTTCAGAAATAAAGCAAAATACTCTGAAAAGAAACAATTCCTTTCAATCTAGACTTCCGATTTTTCACGAAGTTTGTAAATGCCAAGATTCTTGATGAAAAGATGAGGAGGTAGCTGTAGTCGTCTGGCACCTTCGGTGAACACAGGCTAAATTGTTTATTGTGGATGCTCCTGTGTATATGTACAGCATTTGAGAAATGAAGTGAAAGTTTTGAAAAAAATCAAGGAAAGAAATATCCACACATAAAACTATATCTGAAGTAAAATTTGACAAAGGAGACGGGGATCAATACAACCAAACATGCAGACTTGGGATAGAATGACATATAGAACGTGAAAGAATTGATAAACATCATATGTAAAATAGAAAGAATCATTTTCTTATTTTTAAATTAATTTTCCATATGGAAGGAGTTCATTCGAGTTCAACGAAGAAGTTCTAGTCGAGCATGTAATCTCTGAAATTTGAGACTAAAAATATTTCTGACAGAAAGAGCATGGACAATATGATTCAAAAGAAAATTGTGCCTAACTTTTCCTGGTAAATGAAAGAATACTAAATTTTAAAAAGTTCATTAAAAGCTTTTATGTAGAAAAAAAAACAGGTCACATTCAAGGAGAGAACAATTAGGATGATAGCTGAGTAATTTCCAACTCTATCAAGATACACAGAGGACAGTACTGTAATGACTTAATCTCCTGTGGGAAAACAGCCATCAACAAAATTAAAATTCAAATCAGTACTGAGCTTTAAATTTCCTGGTATCTAAACCTAAAAGTTATTATCAACAACATATCTCCATTAGTGAAAATTCTGAAAGACGTAGTTAAAGAAAAAGAGAAACTATTCCAGAGTGTAGTTTACAAGATACCACACACACACACACACACACACACACACACACACACACACACACACACATTATTTCTTCAAAGTAAATTTAAGAAAATATAAGGGAAGTCTAGTTTATGCAGTTAGATTTGGGATCTAGTTTGAGATGTTGTAACAAAGTGGGTAAAACATAACTTGCCAAGAAGATTAGCTTCTCAACAGTAAGGTCCCCTGTGCACACAGGAAGCTCAAACAGAGGCCTATGAACTCCAAGGGTGTGAAAAGTAGGAAGAGGAGTGAACTGGTGTCTTGGTTTATGGTCTGAGAATGGAGGACCCTGAGGTGTATCCTCAGTTAGCTAATCAGTAGCAACAGAAACTTCCAAGTCAGAGATTCTTCCCAGTTGGAATTCCATATGGTCTATTATGTGCTTCAAGAATAAAAGGAGGCTGACAGATGAGAAATGTGCTATCAGCCATGACAGAAAATAAAAGTTCTTTACATCCTGAAACCTTCTTGAATTGTTTTAATTTTTATTTCATATTATATCAAAGATGTGTTATAAAAGTTTTGGAGGTGTTTTAGTTTTGTTTTTATTTGTTTGATTTTCTGAGACAAGGTTTTGCTATGTAGCCCTGGCCGTCCTGGAACTCACTTTGTACACCAGGCTCTCCTTGAACTCACAGATATCTGCCTGTCTCTGGCTGTTGAGTGGTGGGATTAAAGGCATGTGCCACAACCAACTGGCTAGGAAGAGCTTTTTAAGGAGCCATTTTCTTTTCCCAAATACATTCAAATATGAAAAAAAGCTTATAATTTATTTTTGGGATGAGGATGTTTACAAGTATTATTTATAGTGGAACAGAGAACCAAGAGCAATAAGCAAAACAGATCATATCATTCACTCCTGATTGCATTCTCTCTTGTTTAAATTCATTCTTGTCCTTGGTCTCTTTTGGTTGTAGAGTCTCTAATAAAGCCATTGACACTTATCTAATTTCTTCTGTCTTTTTGTGTCTCATCTGTGATACAGCGATTATAACTTTTTCTATTTTTCACCCTTGAGGTTTTATCAGCAGCCGGTGTGCTAAGAGGCCCACTTTTTCCAGTATATCAAGCCAGATTTTCTGATATACCTTTAAAATGATGTTTACCATATGCTATTTTCTTCCAACTTCACTAAAAGAAGCATTTCTTCACATTTCTGTAAAGGTCTCATTTTCTATCTCTTTGCCATCACATTTTCTTCATTCTTTCTGCCTCTTGACTATGTGTACCTCAGGATATGGCTCTTGGTCATTTGATGATTCATTCCAATGTATATACTTTTGTGAGCTTGTATCCTACAAAATTGTCCTCTTAATTATTATTTAATACCCTGAATGGATTATGGGGTTTGCAGAAATTCTGTAACAGGAAAATGTAAAATACAAAGTAGTTCTAAAGTTAACCTAAACAGCCATCTTGAATTATTTTAAGGACTATTTGGAACATGCTACATTATACTCATCAGGCTTTAACATAAGCAAGTGAGAATAGACTGATATAGCCAATGCTTTAGATTAACACAATACATTAGATATCATTTCTGCTAACCCCTTATTTTAATCTGACTTTTTAAAACTAAAACTATAAACCTAAAAAAAAAAGATGAAGCTATTACATTACCCATTCTTAAGAACAACTTCTCTTCCTTTTTCAAGACTCTTGACATAGGCAGGAACACTTTGCATAATAAAGCCAAATTCAAAATTTAGAAAGTCAAAAGGACTACACTACCGTCTTGTATGGCCTCGATTCCGCTAGTTCTCTCATTTCATGATTCTTCAAAATCTTCAATGTAATGAACTTCAAAGTAGCTAAAGAAAAATCGTCTTTGGAATGGCTTTTCCTAAGTGGTGTTGAGTCCTGCCACATAAATGTCTTTAAAATTAGCCTTTACTCAATAACCAATTGGTTTCCCATAGTAAGGGACTATCTCTGACAGGAACTCAATGGCAGGCTCTTTGACTCCCCACCCCCCCCCCAAGGGAGGAGCAGTTCTGCTAGGCCACAGAGGAGGATTTCACAGCCAGCCCTGAAGATACCTGATAAAACAGGGCCAGACAAAAGGAAAGGAGGTCCTCCTCAATCCATGGACTTGGAAAGGGGCAGGGAGAAGCTGAGGGAGGGAGGGTGGGATTGGGAGGAAATAAGGGAGAGGGATACAGCTGGGATACAGAGTTAATAAAATGTAACTAATAATAACAAATAATAAAAAAAATCAAGAAAAAAAATTAGCTTTTACTTTTACTTTTGACTTGAATAGCATATAACTTAGTGGCAATTAAAACTAGTTTCAGTCTTTTATTTTAAACATCAAGAAGAAAACATTTTTAGATATTAAAAGATATGTTCATTGTTTCTTATATAACATAAACTGAATAACTGAAGTGAACCTACAAGTCAAAACTCTGGGGAAGAGAAAAAGAATCTCTCTTCAAAACCTTTGTTCTCTTTTGACTTCGTAACAGTAATAAATAAGTTAAATAGTTTTCCTTTCTGAGATCAACAATCATCCAATGTACTATTTCTCTGACTCCTTTGTCACGATGTGACTGTCATTATTACATAATTGCCACATGATTATCAATGCGAATATGTATAAATAATGCTTCAAGAAAACATTTTTCTGTGTTACATGTATCTCTTTCATATTTAAGTACAAAACATAAGATTGTTTGATGCGTGATTAACATATATCCATATTCCTATAAGATCACTCAGTGCGGAGCTGCACAGACCAGTGAGACAGTGGTAATAACATTGCACTTAAACAGAAGCCAAGAGAAGGTGAAGCAGCAGCAAAAGGGAAATTATCAGGACCTACTTGACATATATAAATATATATACATCATTGAATTTACTGCCAAGCTTTGAGCAACCTTATCTTGAGACCCTTGCTAGAAACAGTTTTTTTATGGAGGCCATGATTAATTTCATCCCTAATTAGATGAATTCTATCCCTACTTTACATTGCTGCTCCTTTTATCTGTAATTTCTACTTTGTCATATTCTATATTAACATTCACGTGATATTAATTAAATACTTTAAGAGAGCAGGTTAACTAGTATACACAGTGATTATGAAATATTAAAAACATTCATGTTAGTGAGTTGTTTATCTACATTTTTCTTTACTTTTGTTAATTAAAACAACCAAAATTTAGAAAACTATTTGCCAAGATAAAAATGCACAAAGAAAGACTACAGTATCAACTAAACTAAATAAAATTAATATTGTGTAAAATACATTTGATAAAAATGCCAACATAAATTTATATAAGCCTTTTGTGAAGTCAAATACATGAGGATGGTTAAATTAATCTGTCTACTATTTCAATGACAAGCTATCAAATTTCCTCTTAGAAAATAACCTAGAGGTATTTTCTAACATACGACCTGCCATAAACAAGAACTGAAACTTGATAGCCATCCCGAGAGTATGATAACAAAGTCCTGGTGTTCTGATCACAGCCAACACTGTTGTCCATTTGTGCCACAGGCTCGTTGCTAGTCCTAGGTCTTTAGAAGTAACTAAAACAAAGGCTTTAATGATTTATCCACTCAACCAATCATTAATTAATTAGTTTATTGGGAAAATGAGAATTTGACTAATTATTCATGATTAGTATTGGTTTCAGGTAAGCTTTATATTCCTTTAAACACATTCAGTACATACCAAGAAAAGAATACATACACAAACCTCTATTTTTTTGTGTAATTATGTTAAATTAAGTAAATTGTAACATAATCAAAATAATGATCAAAAATAGAAATAAAATAAGATCATCGACAAGTAATTTTGATTTTTATCATGTTATTTTATTCAGCATGCTGTTTTCAGTGCAACCTGAAAATCTGCAACATGATATCAAAATATTAGTGTTTTAATAACTTAAATGAAAATGCATTAGAAATGAAACGTCCAACAAGTTCTATTGAGCACCTTTAAACATTATGTATAAAATATCTGATCTCATTTATATGAAACTTACATGACTAATTTATCCATCTATTGTTGCTCATGTAGGGGGAAATGCATCAGACCCAAAACCAAACATGGAGCTCAAGGAGTCTTGTGAAAGAGTTAGGGAAGGGATAAAAGGATCCAGAGGGCACATGAGCCCCACAAAAGACCAACTAAGCGAACAAATCAGAGCCCAATGGAGCTGTGGAGACTGAAACACCAACCAAAGACCATGCATGGACTGGACCTAGGCCTCCTACACAGATGTAACAGATGGACAGCTCAGTCCTCATATGGAGCCCTTTGTAAGTGGAATGGAGTTGACTCTGTCATGGACCCTGTTGCCTGCCTTTAGATCACTTTCCGAATTTGGCTGGGCTACCCATCAGGTAACAAGGGAAGAGGTGCGCTCAGTCCTGATGGGACTTGATATGCTGGGGGTGGGTGCTCCCCTTCTCTGAGGAGCACGGAAGGGGGATTAGAGGGTAGGGGAAACAGGGAGTGAGAGTGGGACCAGGAGGAAAGGAGAAAGGGGGTCAAGATTGGGATGTTTTCAAACTAAACAAGACTAAAAATAAATCTACCACATGAGACAGCTATACAACTCCTTGAAATATGTCCAATTAAAATCCTACACTATGGGGGCGGAGCCAAGATGGCGACTAGCACACACAGTTTCCAAGCTGTGGAAGAGAAAAAGTTCTGAGTTGATGAGTGGAAGAACTTCTGAAGCCAGGGAAACAACGGAGAGACTTTCTAAACAACAGGGAACATCGCCGGAGGTGAAAACCTTGGTCTCGGGTCACCCAGGGACTTGTTTGGGGAAGATGAGAAACGATCCTTTGATCTCTCGGCACTCCCCTCCCCCAGACCTCCCTCCTCCTCGGCACAGCGGACTCGCCTTTCTCAGCGCAGACCTAACTGCCTGGGGCCTGCAGCCACAGAGGCTGAGCCCCAAGTCCTTTATCGGCAAAGGCCAGCAGTACTGTGTCTCGGAGCCCCAGATTCACGAGCGGCAGCTGCTCCATCCTCCCAGGGCCCGAGTCTGCTAGACGCCATACTAGCTCCGCAGGATCGCTATCACTGACGGTACGGCCCGCCCAATCCCACAGTGACAGAGAATACGCTATATACTCACCAAAACCAGACAGAAACGCCATACAAGCTAGACACACCAGGCGCTGGGCCTCCGAAGCTTGGAGAGCACAGTAAAGAGACCCCAGGACTTCCCAGAAAGCATCTGGACTAGCAACCCAGTCTCCAGTTACAGCGGGACTTTCTAACCTGGCGGCGGAGCAGCACTGAGCTGGCGGGGCACATCAGCCCTCCAGTTTAAGACTAACCAGGGCCAAACCAGAGAACAGAAAGGCTGGTTACCCCGATTCCCACTGACGTGACCACCCTGAAATCCCAGCTGCAGCAAGACCTCATAACCTGGCAGTGACAGCAGCACGGAACTGGCGGAGCACATCAAAGAAGCAGGGCCAAACCAGAGAGCAGACAGCCCAGATACGCCGATCTCTGCCAAGTGTCCTGCCTGTAAGTGAGTGCACCCTTGAGAATCTGCAGCTCCACTGATCCTGGCTTCTTCTAAAACAGAAGCCAGGCATCGAACCCCCTCCCACCCATATACCCACTTTGGGAAACAGAGGGGCACTTGGAACATTGAAGTTCCTGCTCTGTGGGTCTAATTGAGGAGTTAAGGCAGTTAATGCCAGAAATTGCGCTGCGATCATCACTAGCGCCTGCGACATATACATTGCAGAGCCCCTCCCACACACTCAAGGGTTCAACATTAGCCATCACTCTGTCCCTCGAGACACACGCCCACACCCACTTACACACACACACACACATATACACACACACGCACGCACGCTTGCATTTGCCTCTGTTTGCGCCTGCGTACTTTCCTCCCACAGGTACAGCTAGTCCTCAGCATACGCTAAGGACACGGGACCTCTCTCAACTTCCTGAAGAATTCTCCAGACTCGAGAGAGAGACAGTACCAGTCTGATCGGCTGAATCCAAAAACAAACAGGGAAGGTCTCAGATAAGCCAATGGCCAGGGGTAGGCGAAAGAACATTTCCAACATAAATCAGGACATCATGACTTCACCAGCAAACCCCAAAATCGATGGATATTCCAATTCATCAGAAGCACAGGAAAATGACCTTAAAGCCATGCTTGCTCAATTATTTGAGGCTCATAAGGAGGAAATGAACAAATCTTTCAAAGAGATGGCCAGTCAATTGGAGGTAAAGAAAGAAGAAATAGACAAAACCCTTAAAGAAACACAGGCAAACATAGCCAAACAAATAGAGGCACAAGTAGAGAAGAAATTAGTGGCATACAAAAAGGAAATGAACAA
The DNA here is from genome assembly GCF_907164565.1 of Psammomys obesus. Lineage (NCBI taxonomy): Eukaryota > Metazoa > Chordata > Mammalia > Rodentia > Muridae > Psammomys > Psammomys obesus. Next base: position 11,936,320 of record NW_026590699.1, read on the forward strand.
AGAAATAGAGTCCATCGTAGAGAGACAGGAATCCAAATTCAAACACATAAAAGAAATGGTGCAAGGCATGAAAACAGAATTAGAATCAATAAAGAAAACACAAAGTGAGAAAACTCTTGAGCTGGAGAACTTGGAGAAAAGATCAGGAACCACAAAAGTAAGCATCACCAACAGAATACAAGAGATGGAAGAGAGAATCTCTGGAGCTGAAGACACACTTGCAGAAATTGATACTTCTCTCAAAGAAAAAGTAAAATCAGAAAAATTCCAATCACAAAATATCCAAGAAATCAAGGATGCTATGAAAAGACAAAATCTAAGAATAATAGGAATTGATGAAAAAGAAGACTCCAGGCTCCAAGGTCCAGAAAATATTTTCAAAAAAATCATAGAAGAAAATTTTCCCAACTTAAAGAAAGAGATGTCCATAAATATACAAGAGGCCTACAGAACACCAAATAGACTAGACCAGAAAAGAAACACATCACGTCACATCATAGTCAAAACACTAAATCTACAGAACAAAGAAAAGATATTAAAAGCAGCAAGGGAAAAAGGCCAAGTAACATATGAAGGTAGACCTATCAGAATCACACCAGACTTCTCATCAGAAACTATGAAAGCCAGAAGGGCCTGGGCAAGCATCATGGAGACTCTAAGAGATCACAAATGTCAACCCAGACTACTATACCCTGCAAAGCTTTCAATCAACATAGATGGAGAAAACAAAATATTCCATGACAAAACTAAATTTACGCAATATCTATACAGCAAACCAACCCTACAGAAGATACTAGAAGGAAAACTCCAATCCAACGAAAACGAATTCACCCAAGAAAACAGGGCATACAGATAATGTCCCAACAAAAATGAAAAGAAAACAAGCAATGAAACAAGGTAAGATCATCGACTCCATTACACAAGGAACTAACATGCATTGGTCAATATTATCTATCAATATTAATGGACTCAACTCACCAATAAAAAGACACAGGCTAACAGAATGGTTACGGAAACAGGACCCAACATTCTGTTGCATCCAAGAAACACACCTATGCAATAAAGATAAACACTACCTCAGAGTAAAGGGCTGGAAAAATGTTTTTCAAGCAAATGGTTCCAGAAAACAAGCTGGAGTAGCCATCCTAATATCTAATAAAATAGACTTTCAACCCAAGTTAATCAAAAAAGATAAGGAGGGCCACTATATTCTCATCAAAGGAAAAATCCAACAAGAGGACATCACAATTTTGAATATCTATGCCCCAAATACAAGAGCACCTACATTCGTAAATGAAACAATATTAAAGCTTAAATCATACATTGATCCTAATACCTTAATAGTGGGAGACTTCAACACCCCACTCTCATCAAGGGACAGATCAACCAGACAGACACCAAATAGGGAAATGAAAGCACTCACAGAATCCCTAAATCAAATGGACCTAATAGATGTCTACAGATCTTTTCACCCAAACTCAAAAGAGTACACCTTCTTTTCAGCACCGCATGGAACCTTCTCCAAAATAGACCATATAGTTGGTCACAAAGCAAGCCTCAACAGATACAAAAGGATTGAAATAATCCCTTGTATACTATCTGACCACCATGGACTAAAGCTGGACATCAACAACAACAGAAACAACAAAAAGCCGACACGCACATGGAAACTGAACAACTTACTACTCAATGACAGCTGGGTCAAGGAAGAAATAAAGAAATTAAAGACTTTCTAGAATTCAATGAAAATGAAGGCACAACATACCCAAATTTATGGGACACATTGAAAGCAGTGCTCAGAGGAAAATTTATAGCACTAAGTGCCTACAAGAAGAAATCTGTAACATCACATACAAACAACTTAATGGCCCAACTGAAAACCCTAGAAAAAAAAGAAGCAGATACACCCAAGAGGAGCAGACGGCTGGAAATAATCAAACTAAGGGCAGAAATCAATCAATTAGAAACAAATAAAATTATCCAAAGAATCAATGAAACAAAAAGCTGGTTCTTTGAGAAAATCAACAAGATAGACAAACCCTTAGCCAAACTAACTAAAAAGCAGAGAGAAACCATACAAATCAGCAAAATCAGAAAGGAAAATGGGGACATAACTACAGACACTGAGGAAATCCAAACGATTATTAGGTCATACTACAAAAGCCTATATGGCACAAAATTTGAAAATCTAAATGAAATGGATAACTTTCTTGACAGATTCCATCTACCAAAATTAAGTCAAGATCAGGTAGAAAGACTGAATAGTCCTATATCTCCCAAGGAAATAGAAGCAGTCATTAACAGTCTCCCCTCCAAAAAAAGCCCTGGACCAGATGGCTTCAGCGCAGAATTCTACAAGACCTTCAAAGAAGTACTAACACCAATTCTCCTCAAACTATTCCATAAAATAGAAACAGAAGGAACACTACCAAACTCATTCTATGAAGCCACAGTCACTTTGATACCTAAACCACACAAAGATCCAACAAAAAAAGAGAACTTCAGACCTATCTCTCTTATGAACATTGATGCAAAAATACTCAATAAAATACTTGCAAACCGAATCCAAGAACACATCAAAGATATCATCCACCATGACCAAGTAGGCTTCATCCCAGGAATGCAAGGGTGGTTCAACATACGGAAATCCATCAATGTAATCCACCACATAAACAAAATGAAGGAGAAAAACCACATGATCATCTCCTTAGATGCTGAAAAAGCATTTGACAAAGTCCAGCACCCATTTATGTTTAAAGTCTTGGAGAGATCAGGGATACAAGGCACATACCTAAAGATAGTAAAGGCAATATACAGCAAGCCTATAGCCAACATCAAACTCAATGGAGAGAAACTTAAATCAATCCCACTGAAATCAGGGACAAGACAAGGCTGCCCACTCTCTCCATATCTCTTTAACATTGTACTTGAAGTCCTAGCCAGAGCAATAAGACAACTAAAGGAGATCAAGGGGATACAAATCGGAAAGGAAGAGGTCAAAGTGTCACTATTTGCAGATGATATGATAGTATACATGAGCGACCCCAAAGATTCAACCAGAGAACTTCTTCAGCTGATAAACACCTTCAGCAAAGTGGCAGGATACAAAATCAACTCAAAAAAATCAGAGGCCCTCTTGTATACCAAAGACAAAAAGGCTGAGAAAGAAATTAGGGAAACAACACCCTTCACAATAGCCACTAACAACATAAAGTACCTTGGTGTGACTCTAACCAAGCAAGTGAAAGACCTATTTGAGAAAAACTTCAAGTCTTTGAAGAAAGAAATTGAAGAAGATCTCAGAAGATGGAAAGATCTCCCGTGCTCATGGATTGGTAGGATTAACATTGTGAAAATGGCCATCCTGCCAAAAGCAATCTACAGATTCAATGCAATTCCCATCAAAATACCAACTCAATTCTTTACAGACCTTGAAAAAAAGATTCTCAGCTTCATATGGAGAAACAAAAAACCCAGAATCTCCAAAACGATCCTGTACAACAACAGATCATCTGGAGGTATCTCCATTCCCGATCTCAAGCTGTACTACAGGGCAACAGTAATAAAAACTGCATGGTATTGGCATAGAAACAGAAAGGAGGATCAATGGAATCGCATAGAAGACCCAGAAATAAACCCACACACCTATGAATTCTCAATATTTGACAAAGAAGCCAAATCCATTCAATGGAAAAAAGACAGCATCTTCAACAAATGGTGCTGGACCAACTGGATGTCTACATGCAGAAAAATGAAAATAGATCCATATCTATCACCCTGCACAAAACTAAAGTCCAAGTGGATCAAGGACCTCAACATAAAACCAGATACTCTAAATCAGCTGGAAAAAAAAGTGGGAAACAGCCTAGAATTCATTGGCACAGGAGACAACTTCCTGAACAGAACACCAACAGCACAGGCTCTAAGAGCAACAATCAATAAATGGGACCTCATGAAACTGAAAAGCTTCTGTAAAGCAAAAGACACTGTCATCAAAACAAATAGACAGCCTACAGATTGGGAAAGAATCTTCACCAACCCTTTATCTGACAGAGGGCTAATATCAAGTATATATAAAGAACTAAAGAAGCAGAAAAGCAACAAACCAAGTAATCTACTTAAAAAATGGGGAACAGAGCTAAACAGAGAATTCTCGAAAGAGGAACGTCGAATGGCAGAGAAACACTTAAAGAAATGCTCAACCTCATTAGCCATTAGGGAAATGCAAATCAAAACGACCCTGAGATATCACCTTACACCCATCAGAATGGCCAAGATGAAAAACTCAAGTGATAGCACATGCTGGAGAGGTTGTGGAGAAAAGGGAACCCTCCTCCATTGCTGGTGGGAATGTAAACTGGTTCAACCACTCTGGAAGTCAATCTGGCGCTTTCTCAGACAACTAGGAGTAGTGCTACCTCAAGACCCAGCTATACCACTCCTAGGTATATACCCAAAATTTGTTCAAGTACACAACAAGGACATTTGTTCAACCATGTTCATAGCAGCTTTATTTGTAATAGCCAGAACTTGGAAACAACCCAGATGTCCATCAACGGAGGAATGGATACAGAAACTGTGGTATTTTTACACAATGGAATACTACTCAGCAATCAAAAAGGAAGAAATCATGAAATTTGCAGGCAAGTGGTGGGATCTAGAAAAGATCATTCTGAGTGAAGTATCCCAGAAGGAGAAAGACAAACTTGGTATATACTCGCTTATATAGACCTACAAGACATGATAAACATAATGAAATCTACACACCTAAAGAAGATAATCAAGAAAGTGGACACAGGCGAAGGTGATTAATCCTCATTTAGAAAGACAAATGGGATGTGCATTGAACTTATGACAGGAGTCTATCACAAAAGGCATCTGAAAGACTCTACCTAGCAGTGTTTCAAAGCAGACACTAAGACTCATAACCAAACCCTCGGCAGAGTGCAGGGAATCATATGAAAGAAGGGGAGTTAGTATGATATGGAAAGGATAGGAGCTCCACAAGGACCAAATATATCCAGGCACAGGGTCTTTTCTGAGACTGACACTCAACCAAGGACCATCTATGGATATAACCTAGAACTTCTGCTCGGATGTGGCCTGTGGTAGCTCAGTAACCAAGTAGTTTTCCAAAGTAAGGGGAACACGGACTATTTCTAATAGGATCTCAAGGGCAGGCTGTTTGACCCCCACCCCAGGGGAGGAGCAGTCTGTTAGGCCACAGAGGAGGACTTTGCAGCCAGCCCTGAAGATACCTGATAAAACAGGGTCAGATGAAAGGGGAGGAGGTCCTCCCCTATCAGTGGACTTGGAAAGGGGCAGGGAGGAGACCAGGGAGGGAGTGTGGGGTTGGGGAGGGAATGAGGGAGCGGGATACAGCTGGGACACAGAGTTAACAAAATGTAACTAAAAATAAAAATAAAAATAAAAAAAAAGAAAGACAAAAAAAAAAATCCTACACTATACACACACCTTGTCTAGCAAGATTTATCTGCACAACCATCTTTTCAGAGTCCATAATATTTAAAGACTATTTAAAGCATGCATCATTTTAAATAAAATACTGTGGAAACTGAATGGAGACATGAGAAACATATTGGAATATCTTTCAGCTGGAATTTGACAGCTATAACAGGTTGCAATCATTAAATAGAAAAAAGAAAATTCCTACACATGGTTTCCTTAATCACGTCTGTCTATATTCCAGAAAGATTCCTTTAATGGATTATAAAATGGGGGGGGGGACTCCTAAATATGTAACACCAAAAGTCACCACCAATGATCAGAAAATAAATGCCTATTTAGAGAGAGTAAAACATCTCTGTGTCCAGAAAATATTGTCAAGATTCTGTATATTGATATGAGAAAAATATGATGAAATTTCATCGAAATGTTTTTGCATTTTGGAGGTTTCATCTGTTGTATTTAGAATGAGGAAAAATGTAGATAAAGGTAAGTAGTAAGACTCTCACTCTGCACAAACTTCTGACTATAAACACAGACCCAGGAGCGATCGCCAACACAGCCCATGTGAGCTAGGCTACTGAAACAGGTCAGACGCTTGCAAAATTAGTGATTTGACTTTAAAAAATATTTTAATGTTTTGTCAACAGATAACTTCTTGGCTGAATGTAATCTTCCATAAACCATTTTTTTCTGATCTTAGAAAAATTCTATATACATTATATTAACATTGGTTAAAATATCATAGAAAAGGAATCTTATTCAATATTCTTCTAAAGCTTTTTAGAAATATTTGTTGTATAAAAATATATTTTAATACTCACAAAACAGTGGCAGGCACTCAAAAAGGTTGATATTGCCCTAATTTGAATCACAAGCATATACTATTTGCTAAATTTATTTTTTTCTGTGAAAGTTTTTTTTTTCATTTTTTGATTTATTACAATTTATTTCACTTTGTATCTTAGCTGTAGCTCCCTCCCTTCTCCCCTCCCAATCCTGCCCTCTCTCCCTTTTCTCCTCCATGCCCCTTCCCCAGTGGACTGATGTCCTTCTCCCCTTTCACCTGACCCTAGCCTATCAGGTCTCATCAGGACTTCTTGCATTGTCTTCCTCTGAGGCCTGGTAAGGCTGCTCACCCCTCTGGGAGAGGTGATCAAAGAGCCAGCCACTAAATTCATGTCAAACACAGCCCCTGTTCCCCTTAAAAAGAAACCCATTTGGAGACTGAGTTGCCACAAGCTACATCTGTGCAGGGGTTCTAGGTTATCTCCATTCATGGTCTTGGTTGGAATATCAGTCTCAGAAAAGACCCCTGGGCCCAGATGTTTTGGTTCTGTTGCTCTCCTTGTGGAACTCCAGTCCCCTCTAGCTCTTTCTATCTCCCTCTTTTTCGTTTGTTTGTTTGTTTACATCATCTTTACAATATTTATGGGTTTTTTCTTTATTAATTACACTTTTTTCACTTTGTATCCCCCCTGTGGTTCTCTCCCTCTCCCTGTCCCAATTCCTCCCTTCCTCCACCCTCTGAAGGAAGGAAAAAAATGTCCTCCCCTTTCAGTGGACTTGGGCAGGGGCATGCATCTATCTCCCTCTTTCATAAAATTCCCTGCACTCTGCACAGAGTTTGGCTATGAATCTCAGCATCTGCTTTAATACTCTGCTGGGTAGAGTCTTTCAGTGGCCCTCTGTGGTAGACTCCTGTCTTGTTCCTTGTTTTCATCCTCTTCCGATGTCTATCCTATTTGCCTTTCTGAATGAGAATTGAGCATCTTATCCAGTGTCCTTCAGCAATTAAAAACAAGAAAATCATGAAATTTGCAGGTAAATGGTGGGAACTAGAAAAGATCATCCTGAGTGAGGTAACCTAGAAGCCAAAAGACACACATGGTATATACTCACTTATAAGTGGATATTATACATATAATATAGGATAATCATCCTAAACCTAAAGAAACTAAGCAAGAAGAAAGACCCTGGGAAATAGTACTTTTAATAGACACTGTGTTTATGAATCCACAACATAACTAACTCTGCTAGTCAGACTGACATTAGAAATGAGCAATCACTATTCAAATCCATGACAGGAACAAATATAAGTCACATAAGGTACATGACTTTTAATAAGGGACATCATTGATGATAATTTTTTTTCAGGAAATTTGATTTTGTACTTTCTTCTAATTGCTTTTTATATGTTCTGTGTAATCAAAGTATGAAGCAGAGGACCAAGAAATAACACACATCAGGGACTCAGTTCAGCTCGGCAATAGATGGCATTGCAATCCAGGCTCAGACCTCCAGAATTGTATATTCTCTTAATTAACAGACACAAGAACAGAAATAACTAAATAGTTAAATAAGTTGTGTTACTTTCATTCTTTAAAAAAAAACTGTAATATTGTCTTTTACTAAGCTGTGTTCCTTCAAAAATATTCTGGCCTTCATTACTCTTTTGTTTTACAGTTAAAGCAAGTAATCAGAAGAGCAAGTAAAATGGAATATTAAGGGAATAATACAAGGAGAATATGGTTAATGATAGAATGGCAGACTAGATAGGTAGGTGATTGATAGAGAGATAGAGAGATGCTAAATAAATAAGTAGGTAAATAAAGAGCTAGAGAGATAGACAAATAGAATGATAGATAAAGGGAAATTAATGCATAATGGAGGGAGCTCTGCAAAATTCAGGGAAGTGATACATGTAAGGCAAGAAGAAAAACTGGTTCAACAGGACTCAGTAAATGCTTTTCGTTCAAACTTGTTGCGTCTGACACCAGGCAGTTTATTCTGGGCATATTTCAGTACAGTGCAATATAAAAAAAAAAAAAGTTTCCTGGTGTAACACAATGCCATGTGTACAATGAGTTATAATTATAATGAAAATCTTTTCAAAATGTGTGTCACTTCTTTCATGAAGATGGGTCCTATATATATGCTACATGTGTCAGCTTAGGTACATAAGAGAGAATCTGGTGTGGTTTTTGTCATACAGATAACACAAAGGTCATCTGGGCTATCTACCATCTCCAGTCCTGTTTGTGGGAGATTTGGGGATCCCCTGGCTATACAGATAGTGCAGAGGTCACCTAGTCTTTTAGCCATGTCCATTCTCAGCCTTCTGAACAGAGAAGAGATAACATATCTCTTTCTTTGAAGAGACAACCACGTGTGTTTAGCGGTCCTGGTTTCCGTAGCCCTTATCTATGAATTCAAGGACCTTTGTGCTCTCAGAGCGTACACACAAACATGCCGTACAAGCATTTGTTCCTGCCTGTGTGTGTAGTAAACTTGGAAGTGGTCGGGAGAAACCCCCTTGGAGGACATTAAGAATAAAGAAGTAATGAAAAGAAATAAGTTGTCTCTACAGATATTTTCAAGGGGAGAAATTCAGGCCAACAGAATGGCAGATGTGGTTGGAGTTGGGCTTCGGCTTAGGAAGGTGGGGGTGGCAGTAGACACTTTCAAGAAACATTCCATAGACATCTATGGGTGAATAAACCGCTGATGATAATGATCATAGAAATCAGGTAACTAATAAAAAGCCAGATCATGCAGCATCAGAGGGAACAGAGAAGTTGGAGGTTTTGGCACAAGTGAGATGTGAATCACATTTGGAGAATTTGATGGAATGGTGACACAGCTCCCTTTGACTGTTTCACTGAAAAATGAAAAGAAGGAAGGCACAGGTGGTGCTGACCTGAAGAACTTGGTAGAAGAATTTCCCATTTGCATTGCATTCCAAAGGGCACAGAATTTGGTGGCATGAATTTTCATCCTCATATATTCTTAGGTATCACATACAAAATTATTTTATGTTATTACTAACTTCATATATTCAAAAACCTAGAACATTTCACATTGTAAATGACTTGGGCATTAATTATTTGGATTAATTAATTAAACAAGTAGCAATGTCATAGCTGCAGTACCTAATCATTGCCTTCAGTTAAGATTTAAATGTTACATGTTTCCTCAGAAAGACTAGTATGTTCAATTCTATGGTCTCGGATGGTGCTATGATTGACAAGGGGTTGGATATGTGGAGCTAACTTAACTCAGTGGACTAACCCATTGACAAGAGTCTGAATCGACTGTACTAAGAGGTAGAAGCTAGACAGAGGAAATTGTCTCTGGACACTTGCCTGTGAAGATGCCCCCTTCTTCCTGCTTGCTGTGAAGAGAGCAACCTCGTTCAATGGCACGCGCCAGGCAGTGCATTTTGCCTCAGTGCAGAACCTAAACACGCATCTCGGTAACAGTAGATCTACACTCCTGAAAACATGAGTCAAAATAATATTTTCTTCTGTCAGGTACTCCTGTCAGGTGTCTTGTCACAGCAACAGGAGGACGTTTACATCTTTCCTCTCCACAATCCACACTTCCTCATCCTAAAGCATTCTACCACCGTAAATATACACAATCTCTCTCTCACACCTCTCTCTCATTTCTTCCTCCCTCCCTCTCTCATACATACACATAAATAACTAAAAAATATTTAAAGAAATCGTTTTCAAAGTTAATTTTATGCTTAGAGAAAATGTCACATAGCATATCAGGGAACATTGAAGTGTTTCTTCTGATCACAGATAAGTACTTTCTTTGTTTACATGAACAAGACTGAGATGCTTAAGTTGTTAGATATTCAGCAAGAAGACTCAGTGCATAAGAGCACTTATCACCAAACTTGAAGACAAGTGTTTAATCCCCAGAACTCACTGATGGAAGGAAAGACAATTTCCTATAACTTGTCATTTGAGCTCAATTTTTGGATACGAACACACATTGGAGAGAGAGAGTCACAGAGAGTCAGAGAAAGAAACAGAGAGACTGACAGAGACAGCTTTTAAAGTAAACACAAAAGACTTACTTAACTTGTAAGCTGTGACTAAGATGCATGTAACTAGAGCATAGTGCTCTAGACCCCTAATAATAAAAATAGATCTCATTATTTGTTTCTTGTGTGTAGATATTATGGTATGCACTTCATGCATGTTACACTCACTGATTCCTGGAAGTTTTAGCTGGTATTTTTGAGTTGGGAGAAATACAGGATAAGCCCAAGATCCCTTTTGTTAGCCATTTCTGGTTGTCTGGCTACTTAACTCCATGACATAAGCTCATGATCTTTACTGGTTGTATTTCTGATATGGAAGTCTAGCTGAAAGAGAAAAGAGGGCAGAGACTGTATTTCTGGAAAAAAGTTAGATTTAACAAAATTTTAGATTAACCCCACTTATCACTTGACGTGTTTTTAAGTGTTGGTGTGCATTCTGCATGTTAGTGACAGGATTAGAGTCTACCATCAGTCTGTTATAAGATTGATGATCTCAGGTAGGCAGAGGACAGGGATTGAAACACTTACTTAGATATTTTTCTCTTTTCTTGTTTACTTTTGTTTTTATATTATTAATTATTATTATTATTAATTTTACATCTCAACACCAGTTTACCCTTACTCCTCTCCTCTCAGCCCTGCCTCTTACCCCCTTCTGCCCTCTTACCCATCTATTTCTTCTCCTTTTCCCTTCAGAAAAGGTCAGGCTGCCCATGGATATCAACCAAGCATGATATATCAACTTGAAGTAAGATAGGCACCTGCCTTTGTATTAGATCTGGAAAGGATGTAAAAGGAATAATTTGTGTGGTGTATAAATGTGGCACCTGCCAATAATAAATCTGATGGTCTATAGTTGAGGCAGGAATTAGGAGGTGGAACATTCTGTAGGTTCATTCTGTGGGTTTTCTTGTGGTGTTCTTGACCCCTCCGGCCCTGCAATCCTTCCTCCTCCTCCTCCTCTTCAGGATTGTCGGAGTTCCACCTACTGGCTGGCTGTGGGTCTCTTTATCTGTTTCCAGCAATTGCTGAGTGAAGTCTCTCTGATAACAAATGGCCTCCAAACCAGTCTGTAAGTATAGCAGAATATCACTAGGAATCATTTCATTTACTTTTTTTGGACAATCTTCTCCATTTTATGCCTCTCCCAAGCTTCCCTTTCTGGTCCTACTCTTTCTCCCGATCTGCCTTTATGTGTTTATTTCTTTAAATTAGTCTCCATATAGTTAGTATGACCCATTATCTCTGATGAATTTGGGTTCCCCCTCAGGTATCACCACTGTATATATTTTCTCTATTTATATCTAACAGGTGTTATTAAAGACCACTCACATGGACATTCACAAAAGACAATATCACACTACCTCAAATAAAAATGACCAGACAATTCACTGCAATACTGACTTTTTCCTTCTGCTACTCATTGTATAAATTATTGCTTTTGGTGTCAAAGAGTTTCACCTATTTTATATAAGGAAAGTTGATATGAGTAGGCAAATAAAACTATGGTATCATGAAAACATAAAGATGGGATACAGAAAAAAATTATTTTTCAACTTAATTAAAGCTGCATGGCTATATTTTATTCCATAGTTGTGATCATGTACTATTTTATTAACTGATATCACAATTAGGTTACATAAAAATTATTTTAAATGAACAAAACATTTCTTTATTGTTTAACTTGTTTGAATTTCAATCTTTGATTCTCACACTAATGCACACAAAATGAATGGTGAAATATAATTAGCAGTATGATAATTTAGAATATGATTCATATCACAAATTCTAATATTCTTTAATTCTAATCTATTGGTTTTCATTTTAAAATGGGTTCCTTTACAAAATAAACACTCATTGTGCAAAGTGTTTTCTGCTCAAACATGCATAACTAAGTTCAAATTGCAGCCATGTAAGAGCAGGATGTGGCAGCACGTAGCTATAACACAGCTCCGCGAGGGAAAAATGGAAGATCTTAGGGCTTGCCAGCCAGACAAACAGGTGGAGTTCTATGTCCAGTGCAAGACCTGATCTAACCCAGTCAGCGAAAGATGTACTTGTGAAAGACATCACCACGTCAAACTGTGGCTGCTACACACACCTGTATAGAATACCATACCTGCACACTCACATACATAACATAGAAAAATAAGCACATACATACAGAAATTCTTTATTTCTCCAAAATTACTTCATACAAATGCATAATACTTTCAAAATAATCTCTACCAGGTAATGCTGATGTCAGTAACAATTATATAATATTTAGGAAGCAAACGCTTTCATTCTCAAGGGTGGCAAGCAACTCTGCTCTAATATTGTCTGACAGTGACCTAATTAGAGTCATTTGCATACTAATGAGACTTTGAAGGACTTAAGCAATCTCATGCTTGTAATAGATAATTAATTTGTATTTCAAATAGGCTGTGGCTATTTGACAACAACTCAAATGACACATTAAATTAGAAAAGTTGTTCAACTTACTTCTTAACAATAAACTACTGTTTTAGCTTTTCGATTCTCCTGAAACTGCAAACCCATTAATGCAATACATGTATCTATGCATGTTCATAAGGCAATTTCTTATTGTGTTTTCTTCTTAAATTCTTCTTTAAAATAAAATGTCTCTGCTAAGAGATTCAGAGTGATTCATATGTCAATTAAAATGTTTTCTGCCTCTGTTGTAACATGTATCTAAATATTATAACACAGTTTTCAAATAATCTTACATAATTTCTTGGGATCACAGACACCATGCTTTAGTCACTGAAATGGGAGCATCTTGAAGAAAGTCTTGGACATAGCCAGAAAGTTGTAATGAGCCTGTCTTTCCCTGTAAAAGCTTCCTGCACATTTTCTATTTTTTAGGGTGAAATGGGACCTATACAACATTAAATAAATTGATGAAACAAGTACAGAACCTCCAATAGACTCTCCTTTATTGATCATTGAAAGCATAAAATATCTAGCATCTTTTACCAGCCTTAGCAACTGGAACATACATAAGAAATCAAGGTGATTTATACAATACTTCCTTCTCTAACCCATTAATCTCTCTTTCGTTTAAGTTTCAAACAGTAAGTGTGGTTTATGTTCATAAAGATAAGTTATCTTACAGTATGGTTGCTCTGTTATCAATTACTCAATGCCTGGCAGTCCCGATGGAGGAAAAGTGCTGATGACATAATTGTGGGTGAGTTATAGAAGCTAACATGGGCCTTTATCCAAGAAAAATTTCAAAATTTTACAAGTAAAAAGACCTCTATACTGTCCTTGAAGCACACCCAACCCAGACACTCAGTGAGTTATTTATAGACCTCTGGGGGGGTGGGGGGGGAGGTCAGGGACAGTTACTGCTGGAGTCTCAGGTAAAAGGAGAGAGTCCACAGATCACAGTAGCACAGATGAGGAGGAGGAAGAAGAAGCTGACCTGTATTTGAAACACTAATCTTAATAGCTCAGAATAACCTTCAAGGTTATTCAAGGTTATCAGTCATTCTTGCTTTATAACAAACAACATGTTTTAACAAAGTCAGAGGTTTGTTATTATTTGTTTGTGCCATTATTCTAAAGGCCAACAGAACCATGGGCAATAGGAATGGATATCACTTGCAAGATGCTTTATTAAATGATACTTTTAAGTCTGAGGATAACTTAGGGATTGTTTTCTGATCTGTATGAAGAATCAGCAAAACCTAAAAGAGGATGAGTGACATGTTTAATGTTGATAATGAACAGTTGTTTGTTAGTGATCTAGGTGTCCATATTACATAATCATAAAATAAGTATGGTTTTCTTTACATTTAATCAAAAGACTGAACGAATCATGCCGACATTGCCTTGGAACGCTTTGTCTGAGCAGCGACACCCAGGTTACCTGTCTCTGTGTATCACCTACATTTAAGGATGCTGAATTCAGAAGCTTGCAGGATGACCAAGTTTATACTGAACATAACAAAATTAAGGCATTTTACTGTATTCAGATTTTTTATTTTATAATTCCTGAAATAGGTCTTACATATGTATGTCAAAATACATCAAATGTAGGCATCAGGGTCACAACTCCACCTGTTTTTAAACTATAAAATGCTGTGAGGAGGACTGCATGGTTAAGCATTTAGGAGCCCTTTCTGTTCTTGCAGAAAACCCTCAGCCATTTCACAGAGCTTCACAAAAGAAGGCTCACGTAGCCAGTAACTCCAGATTCAGGGGCGCTGCCATGTTCTTTTGCATACGTCTAGCACCTGCACTCATAGGTCACCATGCCTGACACCCCCACCCCACATACATACACATGATGAAAAATCAATAGACCTTTGGAATTTGACATTTCATCACAGACAGAACTTCACCTGCCTTGCTCTGAAGCAGTCACTCTTACTCTCAAATGCACATTAGCATTTTCAGAGGTTCTGTTGTCACCCCTGGGGAATCACGCAACTACTGCATGTCTTGCCTGTATCTTTGGTTTTGCACGTAGAGCTTCCCAGATACTCTTGCACAGATAATGAGCAGTCCTCACAAGGTACATGTCATCTCAGAGAACGTATCTGTCTGTGGCTTGGTAAGTGACAAGCAGTGCTGTATCCACGCTCAGATGAAGAAACATCAGGCTGCTTTCAGGATGCTGAACATCGGACTTGTCTGGCCACTGTAAAAAAAAAAACTGCTTTAAAAGTCACGTTGCTATATGGTCTGGTGTCTAGTGACACAGCACAAAAATGACATTTTCTCTTTTAAAAAGTCATACTTTCAGTTCACTTCAGATAAAAATAACAGAGGCCTCCAGCACTGTTCACATTTTATGGTCTTGCAAGTAAGCACAGAAAGTTTCTTTTATAAAACCACAAAAGACATCAAGTGTCTATGTACTTGTACTGCATGTCTGCTCCCCTGAGTTCTCCCCTGTAGTCTAATTCCTTTAGTCTAATTTAGCTCTGCATAGTGGGTGAATGCATGCACCCTGCTACTCCAGTTATGAATCTGTGTGCCCTGTGTATGTTGGGTGTTCCCTTGTCCAAGCTTTCTTATCCTCTATGAAAATACTTAATAATTCTAAGTAGTAAATTCAATGTTCCTAGAAGAAACTAAAGGATCCACTTAAAAACGAAGTTCTTAGACATGTTACCATAATAGTAGCTGCCTGCCTTTACCTAACTGTCTAAGCATCTTTTTTTCCTGATACAACTTTAGGAATGCTTGTAGGCAGGCTGCCCAGATTTTTGACTGATAATAGGATAGGTAAAGTAAGAGACCACAGCCGATGCGGGATCATTAATAAGGATTGTTTGTTTCAAGGCTGCTGAAATGTTGTGTTAAGCAATTGAAAGTGGTTTGTCCTACTCATCATCGTTTTATAAGTAAATGTGAGCCATGGCTAGAGGCCAATTCAAATCACTGCTCCTCTAATAAGAGAAGGGTAAAGACAGAAGGGAAAATCCAAGGAAGGTAGTTACTTTGTGTTAATGACTTTTCTGTTACTGTCATAAAACATCATGACTGAGACACTCCACATAAGAGTTTATTTGGCCTGATGGTTCCAGAGAGAGAAGAGTTTGTCATCTTGGTGAGACATAACAGCAAGTAAAGGCACGGTGGCTGCAGCGGAAAGCTGAGCACTTCCACACTCAACTACCAGCACAAACAAGAGAGAGCAAACTGAAAGTGGCACCACTTTTCTGTTTCTTTGTTTTGCTTTGCTTTCTGAGACAGAGTTTCTCTGTGTAGTCCTGGATGTCCTGGACTAGCTTAGTCGATTAGGCTGGCCTCAAATTCACAGAGATCTGCCGGCCTCTGCCTCCCCGAGTATTGGGATTACAGGTGTGCCCCACTGTGCCCAGCTGTGGCACATTTTTTAATCTCACAGCCCAGACCCAGTGTCTATGCTATTTTATTTGCCCTTTGGAATGAGAATTAAGCATCATCATTAGGATTCTCTCTGTTACTTATCTTCTTTAGGTCTGAGGAGTATAGTATGGTTATCCTGTATTGTATGGTTAATATCCATTTATAAGTGAGTATATATTGTGTGTGTTTCTGGGTCTGGGTTACCTCACTCGGGATGATCTTTTCCAGATCTATCTATTTGCCTGCAATTTCATGATGTCCTTGTTTTTAATAGCCGAATACTATTCCATTGTGTAGGTGTACCACAGTTTCTTTATCCATTCTTCAATTGAGGGACATCTGGGTTGTTTCTAGATTCTATTACAAATAAACTGCTATAAACATAGTTGAGCAAATGTTGAAGAAAGGAAGCAGGACAGGAACCTTCCATAAATGTCCTCTGAAAATTCCCACCCAGCAGATCAAAAGCAGATGCTGAGACTCACAGCCAAACTTTGGGCAGAGTGTATGGCATCTCATGGAAGACTTGGGGAATAGAAGGACTGAAAGAAAACAGGAGCTCTACAAGAAGACCAACAAAGCCAAAAGTTGACCCAATGGGTCCTGCCAAGACTGATGCACCAACCAAGGACAGTGCATAGAGAGGACCCAGCCCCCTCTTCAGATATAGCTGATAGGCAGCTCAGTCTCCCTGTGGGTCAACTAGTAAGGAGACTAAGGGCTGTCTCTGACATGAACTCTGTTTCCTGCTCTTCTATCACTTTCCTGGGCGAGATAGCCTTGCCAGGGCACAGAGGAAGATGATGCAAGCAGTTGCAAAGAGACCTGATAGTCTGGGGTCAGTTGGTAAGGGAGAAGGGCCCCCCTTTCTGAGGACTAGGGGCCAGAGGTGGGGAGAAGAGAGAGGAAGGGTGAATTACAATAGACAATAAAATGCCTTTGGGTAAGGGCTTCTTGCAAGCTGGACTGCAAGACAGGAAGACCTGAATAAAGACATTGAGAGATAAGCATGTAGATCTGCAGTGGTTTAGATAAAGCTGTCTGAGGTCATATACAGCTGAGAAAGGTCATCTAAGACTTGAAACTTATATTTCTCAGGCTTATAGTGAGATCTTTGGAGTCTCATGCCTGAACTGAGTATCTTGACCATCAATGTGGAAGTGACATTCTCTGCAGCTTCTGCTGCTTCTATGCTGACTATGACTGCTCTGGTCACTTATAAACCTAGACTGAAGTCTCTTCAATAAGTGATTGGCTAGATTTGTTGAGGCTTCCCTGAGAAGCCCTGGGGTATTCAAAGTAGGGATAGCAGTTAGGGTGAAACTCTTCTGATCATTAAAAAAATTAAAAAGCAGATGGTTTATTGACAGCTCTACCATTTTTACAGAATGATGAGGATCTGGGTGCAGATACTACCTTCTCAGTTGGAGGTACTAGAGCAACTTGAATTATCGCCTCATTGACCCAGAAGCTTCAAAAAGCATAATAGCATCTTCCCAATCGACCCTCTGACCTGTTTATCCCAGGGTAGCCACTCTGCCCTCCTCCACAATGCCTTCATGTTGCAGGGCAAGAGACAGAGTCTGAGAACTGTCAAGGAGCATGCCCCTGTGCAGCTGTCAAAGCCCCATGAAGGGTGAGGAGGAGAGAGAAAGAGAGAGAGACAGAGACATAGGAAAAAAGTTACACGATCTGCACAAAAGAAAAATAGAAAATTTTTTTAAAGGTTCTTGAAACAATTACCTGCCATGAAACGAATGTTCTCTTCAGAAAGCTTTATCTAAGTGTTCTGTCCTGTGGTAAGGTTTATCTCTCCCAAAAGGAATAAAGCTGAATATTGAAGGCTGTAGTCAATGTAGTGGCATTTACCCTAGGTTGTAGCATGATTCTAGCTCCTTGCTGGTCCCATTCTACCAGCCTCCCCTTTTAAGACTGACAGACTTACTGACATAGGTGAGTCAATAAAATATGGCAAATGTGAAGGAATTAATGTGTGATGAAGGCAGAGTTACTCATCCTTTGCTTTTGAGCAAGTACTTATGGCAGGTTCTATGGCAGCTGTCCATGCCTTTTAGCATGGATTGATGAGCTAGTTCAGATTTTTGCATGAGAAGGAACTATTCTTTTTCTGGCCCTGAATGTGGAAGAAAAAAATAATCTCAGGCCTATGCAGTTTGCAGGGTATGACGGATAGAAGGGATTGATGCTCTACCTGAGAGCTCTGGAAAAGACTATATGTGGTGAATGTTAGTCACCTCTACAGCATTGTTAGTAGTAGTTTACATCTAATTAAATATATATATATATATATCCAAGTCTCCTTTTTTTTTCTTTCAAATATCCAAATTTTCTAAAGCAGATCATTGGAACAAGATGTTTAACATAGAGCAATAAAGGTGATTGTTTCTTCACAAAGAATATTATCAGGTTTTGATGCTAATACTGAGCCATGGTTTCACATGTATTTTACTCTCTGATGTTGGCATGGAGGAATAAACACTTCCAGGAGAAAGGAATGCAGATACACCCACTGACCAGCATGAAACAATACGTTTGAAGACCTAGGGATGCTGCTCATGCTTCATCCTTTCGGAGGACAATGACTCGAGTTACCCTTCCTGTTCACTTGTTCTTTGTTTTCTCAGTGACTTTAGACTCTGGATTTGTGTAGATGACTTACACCTGTTTTATTAACATTAGATAATTGTACTCAGCACCCAACAAACACCGCGTACTGTCTAACAACACAGAGGTGATCCGAAATTTTGGAGAAACATAAGCCTAGATAATAAAAGTGTAGAATTGTTCATCTGAAATGTCAATGACATCTATATGGAATCAAAACTGAGTATTTGAAACAACCACTTAGAACCTTAATTTCTATCTTGAAACTTAGAATCAAAAGCTTTTTTTTTAGATCAAGTAGTACATGTTGTGAAACTAACTCAATCCTTGAGGAGTGAGCACAAGTTTACAACAGCAAGTAATTCTGTTTGTGAGTTATAACAGAAAAGCAACGCCATGGAAAGTACTGTGTATTCTGTTAACTTTACCACAAGAAAATAGAGAAGAAAAGAAAATAGATAAAAAGACATGACCATCATTACAGATTAAAAAGAGAGAGTGAGGGTCTGAAAGATGCCTCAAGTTGTTAAGACCGCTTGCTGCTTTTGAAGAGAACTCAGTTTGGTTTCCAGCACCCATATGGAAGCTAACAACCAAGTTAACTCCTGTTTAAAAAAATCCAGTGCTCTATTCTGGCCTTTGTGGGCACCACACAAACATGGTACTTGGACACATATTCAGGAAAAATACTCATACACATGAACACAATTTAAAAACTTTAAAAAACACTTATTTAACACATACACAGAGCAAGAAAACAGAAATTAATGAACAAAATGAAAAGTATTAATAGTACCTAAACGGAGGTGAAAAACAAATTCACTTTTTGTTTTAAATACAGTTCTATTTATAGTCTGTGTTTCTCCTTTTGGCAAATATTTTCACTTTTTAAACATGCTGACTTTAAAATATAATTAAAATATTTCTCCTTTCCCTTTCCTCCTTCCCTCCAAACTTCCCTAAATACTTGAGATTCATGACCTCTTCTTTCACAAATGGTAACTGCATGCATACATGTGATATATTAGATATATATTCTGAACTATAACCTACTCATCTGTATAGTGCTACTTACGTATATGCTCTCAGCGCTCACCACTTTCCACTAGACAACTAACTGATTTGCTCTTCCCTGGTGAAGACTGCCTTCTCCCATTCTCAGCTTTCCCCACTAGCCTGTAGTTCATTTTGTACAGTTGGAGCCTTTGTTTAACTCACTGTTGGAAGGTGGTCTGATGCATGTTACTGGCCCTCAAGATTTGTTTACACCTATCCTTATTTTGTAAACCCGCCTAAGACATACCTGATTGGTTGCTTAAATGGCCTATACCTGGTCAGGGCAGAATGCAATAGGCATGGTTAAAGTTCCCAGGCTTGGAGAAGACAGAGAGAATCGCGGGAGACTGATGGAGAACTGGAAAAGAGGAAGGAGGACACCATGATGTAACCCAACATGGGCTGGGAGAACAAAATCCAATAATGGTGAGGAAAGGCCCAGATGAAGAATATAAGCAAGTATCTTGTGATTATGCGTGAAAGGTAGACCAGATGAGGAGAATTAGACATATGGCATTAGATGGGTGCTGGGAAACGAAACGGATGGTGAGATTATTGAGGTTATCTATGTTTTATTATTTGTGATAGCTGGTTAAATAATACCACCGTGATAATCTAGAGCTAATAATAAACATTATATAGCCCAATACTCACACTGATTATTTATTGCAACAACTTGCATTTGCAGTAATTTTAGCAAGATTTTATGAATATAGTGTACGACATTACTAAGAGATAATCCCCTGATCTTCTAGATCTTATAATCTTTCTGCCCCATCTGCTGCAATGTTTTCTGAGTCTTACATGCAACAGTTGTATTGTAAATATATCCATTGGGTCTGATTTCTACAACTCTGCATTTTGATTGGTTGTGTTTTTCTGTTGTTATCTTAGTCTGCTGCAAAGAAAGGTTCCCTTGATGAAGGGTGAAGACTACACTTATCTATGGGCACACAGACAAATGTTTATATATTGTTTTTCAGGGATTGTGCTTCTTTGGTATAGTTGTACTTGTAGATTTTCTTTCAGTAACCATTACTTCATTAGTAATCATAAAGAGTTAGTTTTCCAGGACCAGACATAGTTGCCCTCTTAATGAATGTGTCTTAAGTCCCATTAAAGAGTTTTCTGTGCCTTCACCCTTAGAGTTATCATGCCATTCTGGTCCTTGCTGTGGTTCATAGGTATCATAGCTGGATAGTCCTGTTGGTCGCCTCTTCCTTTAAAAGCTTGAATGCCATAAAAACTAATCCTTAGGGAGGAGGCGTTCAGATCAGTTCCAACTTATGAGTTTCTGCATCTATTAATGACGTACATGGTCTCTTCAGCAATAGGGACTTACCTTTCACCTCTGAGGAGCAACCAAGAGCAGTAAAAATAGGCTGCATTGTCTTTACTGCTGGAAACATGCATATGTTAAAAACAACAGCAAACGGAGCTCCTAGAAACCTTTCAGTGTCAAAAAGTAAATCAAATACCACTGAGGACTTCACAAAAAACTCAAGTTCAAACAAAATAATTAGATTCTAAAAACCCAATAAAGTAAATATTTAAATGTAAAATTATTAGATATGAAAGTGCCCAATAAAAATCAAGGTATCAGAATTCATTTTCCATGACGTTTTCATCATATTAAATTATTAAAATCATTTCTAAATTATTAACAATGTCAATTAGGCCAAACTTAACATAATGATCACCACTGGAAACTACTCTGGGGAGAATTTTAGGCTTAGATTTCTTAATATTCACCATCACTTTAGATACAAGTACATTTGATAACAAACTGCTTGCTATGTTTTTAAGTTTATATTGTAAAGTTTTTCTCCCAAAGATCTCTATGCCTGCTTGAATATCTATGTCAAGACTCTTCAGAATACTTAAACAATAACATAATGGTTTCAGTGTATCTTCCAACAACACCAATAAGGAAAATATTCATACAGTATAGGTGTTTCTCTAAATCTATATGGAAAAATTATAAACATTCAATTATACTGAAAACATTATTTATATGTGAAATTGTGCTAATTATACAACTGAGAGTTTGAAACTCTAATCAAAGATGCCCATTTGGAAATAAAAGATGGATTTTTGAAATGGGAAAAATAAAAATAGAGTTGAGGGGCGGAGCCAAGATGGCGACTAGAATGCACAGTTTCTGAGCTGTGGAAGAGCTGAATGCCTGAGTGGGTGAGTGGAAGGACTCCTGAAGCCAGGGAAATGATGGAGAGGCTTTTTAAACAGCAGGGAACATCACAGGAGGTGAGAACTTTGGTCTCAGGTCACGCGTGGACTTGTTTGGGGAAGGAGAGAAACAATCCTTTGATCTCCTGGCACTCCCCTTTCTCGGACCTCCCACCTCCTCAGCACAGCCTGCTCACCAAGATTCTCAGCTCAGAGTTCATGGCCAGGGGTCTGCAGCAGCTAAGACGGAACCCCTAGCCCCTTAGTGGCCACTGCCAGCCGTACCAGGCCCATGGCACCATCTTCCCAGGGTCCCAGGTATGCTAGCCACTATACTGGCTCTGCAGGGTCACTCAGCCGCTGACTGAATGCCTGCCCAAACTCTCAGTGACAGATAATACGCTATATACCTACCAAAGCCCAGCAGACCCGCCATACAAGCTAGGCATAGCAGGCGCAGGGCCTCCCAGACTTGGAAAGCACAATGGAGGGCCCCCAGGACCTCCCAGAAGGCATCTGGACCAGCATCCCAACCTCCAGCTACAGCTGGACTTCCTAACCTGGCGGCTACAGCAGCACTGAGCTAGTGGAGCCCATCAGTCCTCCGGCAGACCAAGCAGGGCCAAACCAGAGAGCAGAGAGCCCGGATACCCTGATCCCTGCTGATGTGACCTGCTTGAGAGTGAGTGCACCCTTGAGTCTCTACAGAACCCCAGATCCAGGGTCCTTCTAATATAGAAGCCAAGCTCCAGAACCCTCCCTCTCACATATGCACTGTGGGAAACAGAGGATCACTTGGGACATCTGCTCTTTGGGTTCTGAACCGTGGCACCATCCTTCCAGGGTCCCAGGTTTGCTAGCCACCATACTGGCTCCACAGGGTCTCCTAGCCACTGACTGAATGGCCCGCCCAAACCCTCAGAGACAGATAATTCGCTATATACCCACCAAAGCCCATCAGACTCGCGATACAAGTTAGGCACACCAGGCGCTGGGCCTCCCAGGCCTGGAGAGCACACTGGAGGGCCCCCAGGACTTCCCAGGAGGCAACTGAACTAGCATCCCAGGCTCCAGCTACGGCTGGACTTCCTAACCTGGTGGCTGCAGCAGCACTGTGCTAGCAGAACACATCAGTCCTCTTGCATAAGAATAAGCAAGACCAAACCAGAGAGCAGAGAGCCGGGATACTCTGATCCCTGCCAATGTAACCTGCTTAAGAGCAATGCAGCCACTTTTGATGAGAACTGATAGACTAAGATCAGAAAGGAGAGGAGAACCTCCCCTATCAGACTTGGGGATTGGCATGCATGCAGAAAGGGGAGGGAGGGTGGGATCGGGAGGGGAGGAGGGAGGGGCTTATGGGGGGATATAAAATGAATAAAGTGTAATTAATAAAAAATTAAAAAACTTTTTAAAAAAAGAGTACAGATAGTGCACCAACGCACACGCTGAGGCCACGGGACCTCTGTCAGCTTCCTGAAGAACTCTCCAGACTCCAGAGAGAGAAAGTACCAGTCTGAACTGCAGAATCCAGAAACAAACAGGGAAGGTTTCAGATAAGCCAATGGCCAGGGGTAAGCAAAAGAACACATCCACCATAAATCAGGACATCATGACTTCACCAGCAACCCCCAAAATTGATGGATACTCCAATTCATCAGAAGCACAGGAAAATGACTTTAAAGCTATGCTTACCCAATTATTTGAGGCTCAGAAGGAGGAAACAAGCAATTCTCTCAGACCAATAGCCATACAAATTCAGACAGTTAAAGATGAAATGAACAAATCTATCAAAGATTTGGCCAGTCAATTGGAGGCAAAGAAAGAGGAAATGGATAAAATTCTTAAAGAAACACAGGTAAATATGGCCAAACAAATAGAGGCAGAAGTAGAGATACAATCAGTGGCATATAGAGAGGAAATGAACAAAAAAAAAAAAAAAAAAAAAGAGACCATCATAGAGAGACAGGAAGCCACATTTAAATACATGAAGTAAATGGTGCAAAGCATGAAAACAGAATTAGAATCAATAAAGAAAACACAAACTGAGAAAACCCTGGAGCTGGAGAACTTGGAGAAAAGATCAGGAACCACAAAATTATCATCACCAACAGAATACAAGAGATGAAAGAGGGAATCTCTGGAGCTGAAGATACACTTGCAAAAATTGATAATTCTCTCAAAGAAAAAGTAAAATCAGGAAAGTCCCAAACACAAAATATCCAAGAAATCAAGGACGCCATGAAAAGACAAAATCTAAGAATAATAGGAATTGATGAAAAAGAAGACTCCAGGATCCAAGGTCCAGAAAATATTTTCAAGAAAATCATAGAAGAAAATTTTCCCAACTTAAAGAAAAAGATGTCCATAAATATACAATATGCCTACAGAACACAAAATAGACTAGACCAAAAAGGAAACACATCATGTCACATCGTAGTCAAAACAATAAATCTACAGTACAAAGAAAAGATATTAAAAGCAGCAAGGGAAAAAGGCCAAGTAACATATGAAGGTAGACCTGTCAGAATCACACCGATTTCTCATCAGAAACTATGAAAGCCAGAGGGCCTGAGCAGGTGTCATGCAGACTCTAAGAGACCACAGATGCCAACCCAGACTACTATACCCTGCAAAGCTTTCAATCAAAAGGAGGAAACAAAACATTCCATG
This sequence comes from Psammomys obesus, assembly GCF_907164565.1. Classification (NCBI taxonomy): domain Eukaryota; kingdom Metazoa; phylum Chordata; class Mammalia; order Rodentia; family Muridae; genus Psammomys; species Psammomys obesus. The sequence continues at coordinate 11,961,011 of NW_026590699.1, forward strand.
ACAAAACTAAATTTATGCAATAGCTACACAGTAAACCAGCCCTACAGAAGATACTAGAAGGAAAACTCCAATCCAATAAAAACAATTTCACCCAAGAAAACATAGCATACAAATAATATCCCAACAAAAATTAACAGAAAACAAGCAATGAAACACAGTAAGACCACCGACTCCAATATAAAATGCACTAACATTCATTGGTCACTATTATCTATCAATATCAATGGACTCAACTCTCCAATAAAAACAGATTAACAGAATGGGTGTGGAAACAGGATCCAACATTCTGCTGCATCCAAGAAGCGCACCTCTGCAACAAAGACAAACACTATCTCAGAGTAAAGAGCTGGAAAAATGTCTTTCAAGCAAACAGACCCAGAAAACAAGTTGGGGTAGTTATCCTAATATCTAATAAAATAGACTTTCAACCAAAATTAATCAAAGAAGATGTGGAGGGATACTACATTCTTATCTAAGGAAAATTCCACCAAGAGGACATTACAATTCTGAACATCTATGCCCCAAGAGGGCCTACATTCATAAACAAAACATTACTACAACTCAAATCACTCATTGATCTCAACACCTTAATAGTGGAAGACTTCAATACCTCACTTTCACCAAGGGACAGATCATCTAGACAGAAGTCTAATAAAGAAATAAAGGCACTTACAGGGGTCCTAAATCACATGGACCTAATAGATAAATACAGAACTTTCCACCCAAACTCAAAAGAGTATACCTTCTTTTCAGGACCTCACGGAACCTTCTCCAAAATAGACCATATAGTTGGTCACAAAACAAGCCTCAACAGATACAAGAGGATTGAAATAATCCCCTATATTCTATCTGACCACCATGGACTAAAGGACTAAAGCTGGACCTCAATAACAATGGAATTAGAAAAAAGCCTACAAACACAAGGAAACTGAACAACTTGCTGCTCAATGACAGCTGGGTTAAGGAAGAAATAAAGAAAGAAATTAAAGACTTCCTAGAATTCAATGAAAATGAAAATGAAGATACAACATGCCCTAATTTATGGGACACAATGAAAGCAGTGTTCAGAGGAAAATTCATAGCACTAAGTGCCTTCAAGAAGAAATTTGTGACGTCTCATACAAGTAACTTAATGGCCCAACTGAAATCCCTAAAAAAAAAAAAAAAAAGAAGAAGCAAATATACCCAAGAGGAGCAGATGAATGGAAATAATCAAACTCAGGGCTGAAATCAATCAATTGGAAACAAATGAAACTATTCAAAAAATCAATGAAACCAAGAGCTGGTACTTTGAGAAAAATCAACAAGATAGACAAACCTTTAACCAAACTAACTAAAAGGCAGAGAGAAAATATTCAAATCAGCAAAATCAGAAATGAAAAGGGGGATATAACTACAGACACCGAGGAAATCCAAACAGTCATTAGGTCGTACTACAAAAGCCTATATGCCACAAAATTTGAAAATCTAAAAGAAATGGACAATTTTCTAGATAGAGTCCATCTACCAAAATTAAGTCAAGATAAGGTAGAAAGATTGAATAGTCCTATATCCCCCAAGGAAATAGAAGCAGTCACCAACAGTCTCCCTTCCAAAAAAAAGCCCTGGGCCAGATGGATTCATTGCAGAATTCTACCAGACCTTCAAAGAAGTGCTAACTCCAACACTCTCTAAACTATTCCACAAAATAGAAACAAAAGGAACATTACCAAACTCATACCTAAACCACACAAAGACACAACAGAAAAAGAGAACTTCACACCTATCTCTCTTATGAACATTGATGCAAAAATGCTCAATAAAATCCTTGAATAGAAGAACACATCAAAGATATCATCCACTATGACCAAGTAGGCTTCATCCCAGGCATGCAACTGTGGTTCAACATATGGAAATCCATCAATGTCATCCACCAGATAAACAAACTGAAGGAGAAAAATGACATGATCATCTCCTTAGATGCTGAAAAAGCATTTGACAAAGTCCAACACCCATTCCTGTTTAAAGTCTTAGAGAGATCAAGGATACAACAAAGCACATACCTAAACATAGTATAGGCAATATACAGCAAGCCTATATCCAACATCAAACTCAATGGAGAGAAACTTAAATCAATCCCACTGAAATCAGGGAAAAGACAAGGCTGCCCACTCTCTCCATATCTCTTCAACATAGTACTTGAAGTCCTAACTAAAGCAATAAGACAACTCTAGGAGATCAAGGTGATACAAATTGGAAAGGAAGAGGTCGAAGTGTTACTATTCGCAGAAGATATGATAGTATACATGAGCAATCCCAAAAATTCAACCAGAGAACTCGTTCAGCTCATAAACACCTTCAGCAAAGTGGCAGGATACAAAATCAACTCAAAAAAATCAGAAGCCCTCCTGTATACCAAAGACAAAAGGGCCGAGAAAGAAATCAGGGAAATAACACCCTTCACAATAGCCACTAATAACGTAAAATACCTTGGGTTGACTCTAACCAAGCAAGTGAAAGACCTGTTTAAAAAAACTTTAAGTCTCTGAAGAAAGAAGCTGAAGTAGATCTCAGAAGATGGAAAGATCTCCCGTGCTCATGGAATGGTAGAATTAACATTGTGAAAATGGCCATCCTGCCAAAAGCAATCTACAGATTCAAAGAAATTCCCATCAAAATACCAACTCAGTTCTTTACAGACCTGGAAAGAAAGATTCTCTCCAGGACATTCCCCTTCCACAAGCACACACCCATACCTGGCTCTCCAAACACCTGATCCCAGTCCACCTTATCCTCCTTACTCCATCTCCCATATACCTCCCTCCATCCATCTACTTCAGATGCATGAGATTTAAGCATCCTCCTTTAGTCCTTCCTTGACTTCTTTGTGTCTGTGGATTATAGCATGGTTATCCTGTACATTGTGGCCAATGTCCACTTATAAGCTGAGTATATACCATGCATGTCATTCTTAGTCTAGGTTACCTCACTCAGGATGATCTTTTGTAGTTCTATCTATTTACCTGCAAATTGCATGATGTCTTTGTTTGTACCACATTTTCTCTATCCACTGTTTGATTGAAGGACATCTAGGTGTTTTCAGTTTCTGGTTATTATAAATAAAGCTGCTATGAACATAGTTAGGCAAATGTCCTTGTTGTATGGTAGCATATGTTTAGAATATATGCCCAGGAATGGTATAGCTGAGTCTTGAGTTAGCACTAGTCCCAATTTTCCGAGAAACCTTAGACTGACTTCCAAAGTGTTTGTACAAGTTTGCACTACCACCAGCAATGGAGGTGGGTTCCCATTGCTCCAGCACCCTCTCCAGCATGTGCTGTCACTTGAGTGTTTGATCTTAGCCATTCTAAAAGGTGTAGGATGCAATCTCAGAGTCATTTTGATTTCCTTTTCCCTGATGACTAAGGACATGAAACATTTCTTTAAGTGCCTCTAAGCCATTAGAATTTCCTCTGTTGAGAATTTTCTATTTAGCTATGAATCTATGGAGGTGACCCTGTATGAGATCCCTAACAGCAGGTATCATGGAGCCTGAAGTTGTAGAGGGAAGGAGGCACCAACCCACTCATAAAACCCTACACCCAAAATTTGTCATACCTACAAGAAGTATAGGGATAAAGATGGAGCAGAGCATAAGGAAACGACAAACCAATAACTGGCCCAACTTGAGACCCACCCCATGGGAGAAAGCCAACCCTTGACAGTATTAATGATCCTTTGGTATCCTTACTGACAGCAGCCTAGCATAACTACCTTCTGAGAGGCTTCATCCAACAGCTTACAGAAACAGATGTAGAGGCCCACAACCAAACAATAGACGAAGCTCAGGAGTTTTGTGGAAGAATAAGAGGAAGTACTGAGAGAGCTGGAGATATCAGGGACACCACAAGAAGGCCTACAGAGTAAACAAATCTGAGCCCATGGAGGCTTACTGAGACTAAACCACTAACCAAAAAGCTTGCATGGGCAAGACTTAGACCCTGTATACATATGTATCAGCTGTGAAGCCTGGTCATCTCGTGGATCCCCTAACAATGGGAGTAGCGGCTGTCTCTGACCCTGTTGACTGCCTTTGTATCTCTTTCCACTGACTGGGATGCCTTGTCACTGGAAGAAGATATGCTTATTCCTGCTGTGACTACAGGTTCCAGGGTGGGTTGCTACTTCTTAGAGGCCTCCCCTTCTTGGAGAAGGAGAGGATGGACTGGGGGAGGGAGGCTTGAAGGTGGGACTGTGTGGAGAGGAAGAAGGGGGCTGGGATGAGGCTGTAAGCTTATTAAATAAATAAAAGTTGAAAAAGAAAATAAAAGAAAAGTTAATGTGGAGTCCTTAATGTAGTAGCCCATAATGTGAGTTGACAGTCACTTTGTTTAGACAAAAGACATATTTTGCTAATCAACTAATGAAAATAAATATGTTACTTTGGTATTAATTATAAAAAATAACATGAGTTGGATATTCTTTGATTTTTCTAAAATACATGACATTACTTTAGAACAAAATTATAAAGCTTGATATTTATTGCCTCTGGAAGAATGACATTGACTTCCTTAAACTCTATTACTAAGAAAGTAACCACCACAGCAAACAGAAATAGTAAATTATTTAACACAAAGGAGGCTACATTTGTGGTTGAATGATTTTACAGTTATAAGTATACTAAAACATTCTGCTGGGCTCTCATAATTTTTTATATTCATGGTTTCTGTTTAGGAGAAATTATTATTTGAGGAAACATGTTCAAATATACAAAATGAAAAATGACCCAAACTATTGATTTATGAGCTAGTTTTAGCTTCAACCATGCAATGTATAGTTATTAATAACTTCTGGGCATTTCTTTCAATAGTAAATAAAAATTTACCAAATTTAGTGTTTGGAAGTTGTATTATTTCTGTCACATATGATATTAAAAAGTTTAGTGTCTTCTCCTTAGTTTTGCTCTTATTGAATCAGGGTCTCACTATGTGTCACAGGCTGGCTTCTTACTCAGGATGTTTCTATCATACTTCTATAGTATTGAAATAACAATGTGCACTACTACGTCCAGGTCCAGGCTTTTAACAAAGATTTTAAAAGGAGTCTTTCCTAGTGTGTATTTTAAAAAAAATGTGTAATTGATCCTTTTCCTAATAATTTTTCCTGAAATTCTTGTTTTTTTAATACTTAAAGTACAAAACTGAATGTTTCACTTAGTTGTGTCATCAAATGCTCTTTATTTGACTCTGTACATAATAAAAAGTTATTTTCTGTAATCAAAGATCAAATAAGTTATATGTTTACCATATAATTCTAGCTATCTCTACTGCAAAACAAAATTATTATAAGGAACATAAAAAATGAATTATACAAGAAAGTTTGGAAGATTGTAAAACTAATTGATAGTAAGAAAAGGCAATGTCTTGATGCAAACTTCCTCTGGCTATTTTCAAAAATGATTTTGTTTACTCTGTATTGTGAAAAATGCAACATGAAGTAATGAATATTGACTAAACCTACAGTTAATATGAAATCTGTTTGTGAAACCCTTTACAGATGGCTTGATGCAAATTAAAGCCATTACTCTGCTATGTAGAGTTGGTAGAAAAGATATATTTTAAGGTACATTAGTTCCAAACTATTTATTTCAAAGACATCATGCATTCATAGAAATGCACGTATTTAGCACCATACGTTTCATCTACTAGATAAATAAGTGCACTGGTTGGCCGTATTTCTCAGTGGTGATGTACTTGAAGAGCATGTGCGGGATCATATTTCAATCTCTAGCACTCTAAGAAAAATAATAAATTCTAGATAAAACTCTTCTTGTATACAAGAAGGATTACACGTGACAGCTTTGCTTATTGCATATGAGAATGGCACTGAGTATTGAGAGTCTCATGCAACATTTCTACAGAGTTGGAAGTCAAAGGTAAGGCTTATGGACATGATTCTTCAGGGGCATGAACTATAAAAATTCAAACCACTTATTAGCATTCAACTGCTAAAGTGAAAACTCTGAGCCAACAAACACAGATTTATCAGTTTCTAAAATAGAACATTAACTTGTGGTACCTGTTCAACTTTCTGTGATTATCTCATTTGGCCCTAAGTTCAAAGTTTGGATAACCATGTAGACAGCCTGTATGCTAAAAGGGAGCAATTGACTAGTATTAGAACATGATTGGACCCTCTACTTCTAAAAAGAACAGATATCCTTTCTGTGAAGACAACATAACATATACATACATGTACATATGTGATGTGTATGTGTTAGAAAACTTCAGACCCCACTGAATCTGTTGCTGTCCTTCTCAAGGTGAAGACTTGTTGGCAGTTCTAATGACTGAAGTATCCACATATTGAAATGTGTTGGTTATTTTTACAGAACTCCAACAATTTTAAATCTATTCACTCAGTTATAGTTCTATATAAATAATATTATAAGTATAATGTGTTTCCCATCTACATGTGTGATTTTCTTGGTTGTCATCAACTTTACACTGTAGGCTAATGTTTTAATATAAATATCTAGTCTCTTTTCTTCCTTAGAGGATCTTGACAATAATCGGAACAAGTATGGTTAAGATATTCTAGAAAATACACAAAAAAGATTGAATGCACAGAATATGTTATGCTATTTAGAAGGAAATTCAGTTATACAACTTGGGTTTTGAGAAATAGTTTAATGATTTTTCCATTTAATTAGGAGAGAAAATCATCATACAAGGTAATGTGTTTTATTATGACACCTTACAATTATATGTATTTTGCTCAAAATCAATCCCAATTATCCTTTTTCTCTTCTCCTCTTTCCCATTGGTTTTTGTCATTCTCCCAAATAAGACTTCCTTCCTTCTCCCTTCTCATTCTTCCTTTCTTTTCTTTCATCTTTCAAACATTGTTGTGGTTTGAAATGCTATGGCCCCTATAGACCTATGTATTTGAATGCTTGGCCCATAAGGAGTGGCACTATTAGGAGGTTCTGCCTTCTTGGAATGGGTGTGGCCTTGTTGGAGAAAGTGTGTCACACTGCAGTTGGGCTTTGATGTCATATATGTTCAGTCTATGCCCAGTGTGACACACTCTCCTTCTGCTGCCTGAGGATTAAATGTAAAACTCTTAGCTTCTTCTCTACTACACACTGACAAGTTTCCAACTGTGATGGAAAACTAAACTAAACCTCTGAAACTGTAAACTAGCTGCAATTAAATGTTTTTCCTTTATAAAAGTTGCTATGGTCATGGTATCTCTTCACAGCAATAAAACCCTAAGACACAGGCACACACAAATACACACACAAGTACACATAAAATGTATATGTACATTTGCATATATATTTATTTTTAATAGAGATACTTTACTTTTAATTAATGTATTTATTTTTTAAAATTTAGTCACTTTATATCCTAACCCTAGCCCTCTCCCTCATCTCCTCTTGGTTCCCACCCTCCCTCTCTCTCCCTTACATCCCCCTCCCCTAGTTCTCTGAAAGGGGAAGACCTTCTCCCCTACTATCTGACCCTAGCCTATCAAGTCTCATCAGGACCGCCTGCATCCTCTTCCACTGTGGCCTGGCAAGGTCGCCCCACCAACCTTCCCCACCGAGGGGAAGTAATCAAAGAACAGGTAACAGAATCCATGTCAGAGACAGCCCCTGATCCCCTTATTTATATGAAAGACAACATGTGATATTTTCTTCTGAGTCAAATCTATTTTGATGACCATTATGATCTCTATTTCCCTGCAAAGAACATAATTTTATACTTTCCTTATCTATGTACAAAGTTCTATTATGTGGACAAACCATATTTTATACATTAGTTATTTCTCAGTTATATTGGAATATTAGTGTTTATTAACACAATGATAAGAATTATATTAATTCAACTGTTTGCTAAATGTTACTATTTTACAAATGCAAGTATTCGTGGTTCATGTTGTGGTATTTGGATACAAGAATTTTATATGGTTTGTAATCAGTGATAAAATGGGCTTCTTTTTTTTTAACCTATAAGAAAAGCTTTGTCCATTTAATAAGGACAAATTTGCATCACTCTTTGTTCTGAATATGAAAATTACAGTCATAATTTTAAATCTATAATTGTATAAAATGTACTTGTACAAAAAATAATACCCTTCTTTACAGAATGATTAGTACAGATGAAATAGAAGTCTCTTTTGTGCCCCATCTCCTTTTAAGCTATGAGAGAAGGAAACAGTATTTGCTTGCAGATGTGAGATAATTTCATAAGCTGACAAAAGAATAAAGATCTCTGATACATTATCTAAGGACAATATAGCAGAATATTTCAATGAGCTGAAGAATTGTTTAAATTCTCAAATCCGCAGCTTTGAGGAGTGGTAGAATTGAATAGTTTAGGCAAGCTGAACCGACATCTTACTCTGGGTGCAAACACCAGGTACTCTTGGACAAGCCATAACTCATATTGATGGAATTTGTGCCATCTGAGAGAAATGGCCCTGGCCTATATTAATACTATTTTAAGAGGAGGGGGTCCTTCATATCTCACATTTGATTGTACATTTAGTTGACTTCCTACTTCAATCACAGAAAAGCAAACAAAACACATTTTATTCACAAACAAGTTGATGATGAGGCCTGGGATGCATTTGCACACATAACTATCATCTTTTCTATTAATTTAGGGTCTCCATAAGGAAGACTCACTGGATTAGGAAATAAATTCCTGAGTTGGACTTCTGTGTATAAATGTTGATACTTAAAACAACCGTAATAACCCATATATTAATATTGATTATTGACTGAATTAGGAAATGCTTTGGAAGCACACCTCTGATGTAAAGGGTGTCTCTAAAAACAGTCAAATTATGAGGTTTTCCACACTGAATGGATTGATTTTGGGGTTACTTAACAATATAATGGCTGTGTTATCATGTCATGAATATGACTGTGGGGATGAGCTGGGGAAAGCAGAGCAGTAACGATGTGTCTCTGAAAACAGTATTGTGCTCTGATGTCATTCTCTCTGACTTTTGCTTTGCTTCAAGGACCTGAAGCAAAGTAACAGTGGACTGAACTATTTAAAACCATAAAGAATCACCAAAGTAAATCTTTCCTACTGTAAATAGTTCTCTCTGGTATTTTGGTTCCAGCATCATAAAGGTTCAGCTGTCATTTGTGAATATTCATTCTTATAATTTAGACATTTTTTGTTCTTTGTCAACGGTTCCCTGCCTCTTTTTACTCACTATAATATTTTATATATTCCAATTCACTCTTAGGCGTGTATTAATCAGTGATAACTTGCTATGGATAGATCTGTATCTTGTAATTTCATTAGTATGTCTTGTTATTCTTTTCTACTTTCGATTGATGTATTTGTGTTCACAAGTGCATGTATGTGTTTACAGGCAGCCAGATGCCAGTCTATGAGGGGTCTCAGAAGACAAACACCAGAGTTTTCTTTACCTTGTATCTTCTCTAAGATGGAGTCTGCTTGTTCAACACTCCATATGCCATGCTTTCTGGTCAGCAAGAACCTTGGGATTCTCCAGCTCTGCCTCCTGCTCAACATTCACTGGAATTACACACACAGGATCGCATACTTTTTTTTTTTTTTATGGGTTCTGGGAATTTTTGCTTTACTCACTGAGTAATCTCCCCAGGCCAGAATTTTTTTTTAACTTTATTCTTTTTTGTTTAGATTCTAAAACTAGAAATTACTTTATTCAATTCATTTTAAGACTCTTATATTTATAGAATATTGCCTTTTACAAATACTGATATTGACCTTATCAAGTTTATTTGCCATTCATTCATGAATTAAAATTATTTCTTCCATGCCTTCTATTATAAAAAAATATTTTAATTTCTTGATATTAAGTGTTTTTCCTTTTTACTTAGTTAAGCTGTTACAAATAAGAACAGATAGGGTAGACTGGAGAGACAGCTCAGTGGTTAAGAGCATTGTCTGCTCTTCTAAAGGACCTTGGTTCGATTCCTACCACCCACATGGCATCTTGCGGCTGTCCGTAACTCCAGTTCCACAGGATCTGATACCCTCACACCAACCAACACATATAAAGTAAAATTAAATAAAAAAAATAGATAGATAGATAGATAGATAGATAGATAGATAGATAGATAAATAGATAGAATAATGCAAATGATTAAAAATACCAAATGTTAATTGAGGCCTAAAACTAGTAAATTTTCACAATATTTCCCTGTTTTTTAAAATAACATTACATAAATACATAATTTACATATTAATTGTCTCAATTAAACTCAAGTTTTTCGTAGAGTTAATCATACTCAGTTTGAGAGAATTTTGTTTTCTGACTTAGTATATCAGAATTTCAAAATATTTTGTGGCCTCTAAAATTTAGTTGGCAATTGTCTTCTTTTAGCTTAAAATTTAGAAATTTAAAATTGGGAAAATATAAGTCAGTGACATTATTTTCTTTTGAAATCTTGTATTATTTTTGCATGTGTTTTCACATACGATAGTAACACTTCTGTATAATTTTTATCATTAATTTTATAATGTGTTTACATACAGCTACTTATTTTAATCATTTTCATTCATAGGTTTAGTTTAAATTTAAGGTAAGATAATCTAATATGCTTACATACTTATTGTAATTATAATTCTGAATGCAACCTAGATATTATTTTCTTCCTTTTTTAAATAAATTTTAAATGGTTACTACTTTGCTTGAAAATTAAATTTGATTCCTTTCTCTTAATGTAATAAAACATACCATTCCTGTTGATTGGGCTGCTTTCCTGCTCTGGATTCTGTCTCTCGTATCTCTAACATCCCATAACCCATTCTTCATGTAATACCTCTAAAACTACGGAGAAATGGAAAGTGGAAGAAGACCATCTCATTCAATTGACAACTTTTTACTTCTTCTGTGACTTATGAAACACCCACAACAGATTAGTGTCCTAAGTGTAATGACATTGAATGCTTGGACAAAGTATTGAGGAACCATTGGAAGCTCTGTTAATACCATTCCTACAGGATTTACTGGTTCCTCTGAGACATTAATTTTTTTTTCTAAGATCTATTTTGCACTCATCCAATTCATAATTTGCCTTTTTGCTTCATGAATTTCTCTTACTTGGCTTTTTGGGTATCCAGAAAGAGAGCAATGGCTCCCATTACAGAATTCAAGGCCCCTGCTTATGGGAACTATTTCCTGGCTTTTTAAATAGTATGCTGCCAAGGAGGTTAATAAGAATCTTATAAGCTTAGCATTTTTGCAAAGTGGAAGAAAAATGCCTTTGTCAGTGCTCCAGTTAGACAGATGAATAGATGGATAGTGTTGTATTTAATATTTAAAACATTAAATTTACATTTTTGGAATTCAGTAGATAGGAATACAGTAAAATAAAACCAGTCTTGATGTGAACTTTAAGTATGTCTTCATCATGAATGTGTTCTGACTTAAAATGATTTCTTTAATTGTAAAAACACAGCTACAAAAAAAGATTTAGAGTTAGTATGTTATGTGTTTAATGTGACTTATATTTTAGGTACTATTTAATAAAATCTGCTATGAAATATAAGAAATCTATTCCTATGCTTTCTTCACTCTTCTCTCCTACATATTTCAATTTATTTTTAAAATTTAACATAATTAAGGCTGATAGGATTTGCTAAAGAATCATAATTTCAAAAAGCCATTTTAGTCATATGATGATGAAATACTCATCATCAATATATTTATTATTTATTCTGCTTACTTTTTTGAGTAATATGGTTTTGAAGCTACAATTCAAATCATGTATCTAATTTCTATAGGCTATTAACACCTTAAATTTTTAATATGCCTGCAAATACTAATTCCTTCCATTGGACTTTATTGTGTTCATTTTTAGTTGAGATGGTTCAGCACATGCTGTAGACTGTACCCTCTTTCCTTCATGAGTGCTGGTTTGATGTTTCCTCTGGCTTCAATCTCTAATCTTCTTCTAGATCTATTCTTGTATTATATACAATTTCACAGGCCTAGACTTTCAATTTAAACCAGATGATACAAAATGTATATTTAATGAGTATATTTAATGACCATCTTTGTTTTCAAACCCATCTCAGTATCAAGATGGGCAGAAAACACTTCTGGAGATGCATTCAGAAGACAAGTTTCTTTCTTTTTTTTAAGGTTTATTTATTTATTTTACATATATGAGTGCTCTATCTGCAGGTCACATGCATGCCAGAAGAAGGCATCAGATCCCAGTATTGATGGTTGTAAGCCACCATAAGGTTACTGGAAAGTGAGCCCAGGACCTCTGAAAGAGCAGACAGTGCTCTTACCTGCTGGGCCATCTCTTCAGCCCAGAAGAGAAGTTTCTTAGTCTTTCCCAGGAAAACCAATGAAAACACCAGGTGAAGTATGGGCCAGAGTGGAAAGTGTCTGGAAGGTTTTAATCTCTAAAGCAGTGTTTCTGTATTGTGTGCCTGGACCCAAAGCATGTCCAATTGTTCCGAAAAATAATGATGATATGGTTCCTGATTTTGTAGAAAAGTGTCCGTTAAGTTGTTATCAGTGAGTTATTTTGAGTTAGAGAGTGATGAGATGGAGCCCTGATTATAATAATGTGCTAAATCTGGGCTCCTACTTTGCCTGCAATGCAAATGTTATAGGGATAGAAGATAAAGTAGCCCAAGTACTAAGACATAAGAAATTACAGCATAAATCTTAACATTATATCAACTGACATGAGAATGTATTATTAATTCATAACTATATCCAACCATATTATATAGTAACATAATATACTAATATAATGTAGAATTTGTCACTACCAGTAACCGTATGCATAATCTCTCTCATTGAATATTCCTAGTCTGTGTAGTTAGAGTCATCTTGAAAGGATACCTGAGAATAGTATCAGCACCTAAAAGATGATTTCTGGATGGCCACTATTCTGCAGGTGGGGGTCTAAGCTGCTTCATGGGCGTTGGCATTCAATATCAAGACAACACTTGAAGCTTGACTGAATGTCAAGGGGAAAACAAGAAACTTTTGTAATATCTCTTACACTTGAGCTTAATAAGTCTATATTCCTGCTTACTGGCTGTACATATTTGAATAAGTCATTAATTTTTGAAATCCCATTTTCTACTCTTACCTTACAGGGATGGTGAAGCTGCCTCAACTGAGATTTTTTTTTCAAATGTAGCTAAAGTACATAAGAATACAGTATAACAGCTGGAAAGATAGCTCAGAGGTTAAGAGCACTGGCTGCTCTTCCAAAGGTCCTGAGTTCAACTTCTAGTAACCACCCGGTGGTTCATAACTATCTATAATGAGATCTGGTGCCTGCTCTGGTGTACAGGCATACATGCAGGCAAAACATTGTGTACATAATAAATAAATAAATCTTAAAAAATATATAATAATCACTTCTACAGCATATACATTCTCTTAACTTCAGATGGATCCTAGAGGTATTTTAATATATTTCAGTGGTATGTGTGTATTATGTGACAAGTACATAATATTTAATGTATAGGTCTTGTAAACTTACAGAATTTCTAACCAAACATGGTTCCAAAATTACCCAGTACCATGGTTTTTAAGAGATGGCTATGTATTTCATTGTATGCTCACTTTCCCGTTATTTTTCTTGTTTTATATCATAGTGCATTATTGGCTTCACTTTTACTTCTATTTACCTATTTTTGTTGTTACAGAGTCAGATTACTGAAATAAGTAAACAAAATCTGCTTGAATTGCATAGTTTTAGCGTAAAGTGTTCAATTTTGGAAAAGTGTTTCTGTGCAAAAATTGCAGTTTATACTATTTATACAAAGAATGGAAACTAGAGGAACTATTAGAATATATTTGTGTTGTTGCGTGGAAAAAGTAGCTGAAACAGGTTTGAAATAGCACATTTCTATGGTGTATATTTTCCTGGGCAGGCTTCAGTTCCCTCAGGGTAACTCATGATTGTAAAGACATCATGGAGCAGGAAGAAAATTAGAAAAACCATTTAAAATAGAGCAACATTCCAGGTCAATTTCAGGATGTGTAATGATGTGAGAAATGAAGAAAAGTAGAGAAATCCAGTTCTGTACCGCACACTACGTCAAATGAGGCTGAGTTAAAAGTCAATCAGATATCTCTGTGGAGGCTGTGATTTATTTGCACTTTAGCAATTAATTATCTCATATTTTTACAGTTGATGATTTTCTTGTCTCCACTAAATTGCATTGGTTTTGCTATTGTTTTTATTTTACCTTACTCATTTTCTACCTTTCTGAAGACATGCCTCCTTCTCAATACATAATAAATTGTGTCCATTTAGTTTAAATCAACAAAAACAAAGTCAACCAAGACACCACAGAAACATTATGGTGATGGACTTTATGGGATGGATATTAGTGAAGTTCATGAGAGTTGCAAAAGAGTAAAACAAATGAATGTTATGAAAGCTACAACCAGAGGACAGCAACTGCCTTCACAAGGAGAGAGAGTTACAGAGATCTAGTTGGGGTCATGGTCTGTCTTGGCAAAATTCATCAGGAACAAGGAAAAGTTGTAATGGTGCCCTTGGGTCCGGAGACACTGCTGAGAAATGATTAATCAAATCTTCGTGATAATCACTCTTTATTTGGCAAGAAAATAAAAGAAAAGTGTACAGGGAAAAAATAAGGTACAAGAGTAAAGATTTTGAAAATTTTCTGTACCTTACCTAATTAATTGAAATTGATGTTAAGAGTAAAACAATTAATTATACACTTTTCAAAAAGTAGAAAAAAATGCTTTGATGTTAAAAATAAAATATTTAAAGAACTATTTAAAGAACACAGAACTTTAATTTAGTATAATTCCATTATTTATTACATATAATTTTTCTGCAGATATCAATTGGCATGCAACACATGATAGTCATGTGTTCAAATGCATAGCCTACTCCCTTATTAAAACACATGATAGTCATGTGTTCAAATGCATAGCCTACTCCCTTATTAAAACAAGACTTTAAAAATATGACAGATTGCTTTATTCTTGTTGAGCGTTTTATTAATTGTAATTTCTATTCTAATTGTCCTATGTGATTTTCTTTTCTTTTTATTTATTTCTGGTACTGAAATCTGGGTCTGTGTATATGCTATATACTTATCTATTCTGGTGGTTTAGTGATGTTACAAATTGAAAAGCTGTCATTAAACAAAAAGGTACTTAAAGCTTCAAATACTTAACAAATTTGTTAACCTAAAATGGAAAAATAGGAATTATACGTCTTTTTTATCTCAAAATTTATTTAACTTTTTTTTAGATTTATTATTATTATTATTATTATTATTATTATTATTTTATTAATTACACTTTATTCATTTTGTATCCCCCCATAAGCCCCTCCCTCCTCCCCTCCCGATCCCACCCTCCCTCCCCTTTCTGCATGCATGCCACTCCCCAAGTCCACTGATAGGGGAGGTTCTCCTCTCCTTTCTGATCTATCAGTTCTCATCAAAAGTGGCTGCATTGTCCTCTACTGTGGCCTGGTAAGGCTGCTCCTCCCTCAGGGGGAGGTGATCAAAGAGCAGGCCAATCAGATTATGTCAGAGGCAGTCCCTCTTCCCATTACTATGTAACCCACTTGAACATTGAACTGCCATGGGCTACATCTGTGCAGGGGTTCTAGGTTATCTCCACGAATAGTCCTTGGTTGGAGTATGAGTCTCTGGGAAGTTCCCTGTGTTCAAATTATCTTGTTCTGTTGCTCTGCTTGTGGAGTTCCCGTCCCCTCCAGCTCTTACTATTTCCCACTTCTTACATAAAATTCCATTCACTCTGCCCATCAGTTGTCCATCAGAATTTTGATTCTTAAATTTGAATGCATAACTCAATTTTAAATCCGTATGATTTCCATATAAAACTTGTGTTCTGTCTCAGTTTTTTCCACAAGGTAAAATAGTTACTGGGAAAACTGTTCATAACAAAAGTCAAGATAAATTGTATTAAGATTGTAAAAAGGCCTGAATTTTACTCTTTCTAAGCATGACTGATGTGCCTGCCATATACTTATTAAGACCACCAGAAAATGTCCAATTCCTGTTCAGAAAAGGAGTTTGGCTTGTTACTTGCAGCAGTGACGGTAGCCAAGGGCCATCATTTTCCAGTTCTCTGAGTCCCAGTTTCCAAACAAGGCACCTTCTTGGAAGTGAATGCAAGACAGCCCTGAGATTAAAGACCCCGGGTTTTCATGATGAGCAGTAAATGTACAAAGAAACCCTTTGCAACAGAGTACAACATCTCCAGACTCCAGACAGCTACTTCACTCTTCTTTTGGTCATGACAGATTTCATCCATGACAAACCCATGATTTTGAGTGAAAATAACACTTCAAAGAGAATGTAACACAGGGTGAAAACTCCCCTGTACATAGGACATGTACAAATCTGAGAGACCGTGTAAGATCATTACCCCAGTGCTTACTAAAATCCTTTTCCATACTTTTGGTAAGTGTTTATGCTAATATGTTACTGTATGTCTGAAAACAAAGAACTCACATGCGACATCAGCATCATGGGGCATGGACTGGGACACAGCAGGGCATGGCGGTCTTTCAGAAACCTTTACTACAACGAATATAGAATTCCTGACTTCAGCAAAGAATTTCATAACGAACCAGTATGAAATGGAAATGGAGTCTAGGAAGTTTTTAACATATTTAGGGCTTAAAAGAAAGAAGCCTTCAGGTAAAGAAGGTAGAAAGCGTTGGTAAGGGCTTTTTAAGAAAGTGCTCCAATTAATGGTCTTTTTCATTTCAGTTTTATTTATTCACTTTACATCCAGGTAGCAGCAGTGGCCTCTCTCCCTCTTCCCTCCCCTATTTCTCAGAGAAGGGGGACCCTCTTCCCTGCCCCCCACCCCATTAAAGAAATGCTCAAAATCCTTAGTCATCAGGGAAATGCAAACCAATTAATGATCTTGAAGGTAGCCATGTAAATATTTTTGGTGGCTTCTGAAAGTGCATTTCAAAAGGTTTCTAAGGAAACCTTTCTCAGTAAAGCAGATCATGGGCTGATTCCTGAGGTGAATTTGTTGGCAACACAGCTGATAACATAAAGTCCTTGGGTCACAAGGGTTGCATAAAAGTTAAAATATTTTTACTGTAAACCAAAGCTAGTAGTCTTGTTTGTGAGAGCCTCTGATAAAAGGAGAAAACACAGACAAGGCTGCCCACTGTCTCCATATCTCTTCAAAATAGTGCTGGAAGTCCTTGCTAGAGCAATAAGACAGTCGAAGGAAATCAAGGGGATACAGATGGGAAAGGAAGAAGTCAAATTATCACTATTTACAGATGATATGATAGTATATATGAGTGACCCCAAAAACTCTACCAGGGAACTCCTACAGCTGATAAACACCTTCAACAAAGTGGTCGGATACAAAATTAACTCAAAAAAATCAGTAGCACTCCTGTATACAAAAGACAAAAGGGCTGAGAAAGAAATTAAGAAACAACACCATTCACAATAGCCACAAATGACATAAAGTACCTTGGCGTAACCCTAACCAAGCAAGTCAAAGACTTATATGAAAAAAATTTCAAGTCTCTGAAGAAAGAATTAGAGGAAGATATGAGAAGATGGAAAGATCTCCCATGCTCATGGCTTGGCAGGATTAACATAGTAAAAATGGCCATCTTACCAAAAGCAATCTACAGATTTAATGCAATTCCCATCAAATTGCCAACACAATTCTTTACAGACCTGGAAAGAAAAATTCTCAACTTCGTATGGAATAACAAGAAACCGAGAATTGCTAAAACAATCCTCTACAATAAAAGATCTTCTGGAGGTATCTCCATCCCTGATCTCAAGCTGTACTATAGAGCAACAGTTATAAAAACTGCATGGTACTGGCATAGAAACAGAATGGTGGATCAATGGAATCGAACAGAAGACCCAGAAATAAACCCGCACACTTACGGAAAACTGATTTTTGACAAAGATGCCAAAACCATACAATGGAAAAAAGATAGCATCTTTAACAAATGGTGCTGGTCCAACTGGAGGTCTACATGTAGAAAAATGAAAATAGATCCATACTTATCACCCTGCACAAAACTGAAGTCCAAGTGGATCAAAGACCTCAACATAAAACCAGACACATTAAATCGGCTAGAAAAAAAAGTGGGGAATACCCTAGAACTCATTGGTACAGGAGAAAACTTCCTGAACAGAACACCAACAGCACAGGCTCTAAGAGCAACAATCAATAAATGGGACCTCATGAAATTGAAAAGCTTCTGTAAAGCAAAGGACACCGTCATCAAAACAAAGCGACTGCCTACAGATTGGGAAAGAATCATCACCAACCCTCTATCTGACAGAGGACTCATATCCAATATATATAAAGAACTAAACAAGCTGAAAAGCAACAAACCAAGTAATCCACTTAAAAAATGGGGAACAGAGCTAAAGAGAGAATTCTCTGTAGAGGAATATCGAATGGCAGAGAAGCACTTAAAGAAATGCTCAACCTCATTAGCCATTAGGGAAATGCAAATCAAAACAACCCTGATATTTCACCTTACACCCATCAGAATGGCCAAGATGAAAACCTCAAGGGACAACACATGCTGGAGAGGTTGTGGAGAAAGGGGAACCCTTCTCCACTGCTGGTGGGAATGTAAACTGGTACAACCACTCTGGAAATCAATCTGGCGCTTTCTCAGACAACAAGGAATAGGGCTTCCTCAAGATCCAGCCATACCACTCCTAGGCATATACCCAAAAGAGGCGCAAGTACACAAAATGGACATTTGCTCAACCATGTTTGTAGCAGCCTTATTTGTAATAGCAGAAGCTGGACACAACCCAGATGCCCCTCAACTGAAGAATGGATGCAGAAACTGTGGTACATCTATACAATGGAGTATTACTCAGCAGTGAAAAATAGGGAAATCATGAAATTTGCAGGTAAATGGTGGGACCTGGAAAGGATCATCCTGAGTGAGTTGACCCAGAAGCAAAAAGACACTCACAGTATATACTCACTCATATAAACATACAATATAGAATAAACCCACTAAAAGCTGTACATCTAAACAAACTAAGCAAAAGAGAGGACCCTAACTAAAATGTTCAATCCCCATCCTGAAAGGCAAAGAGGATGGACATCAGAAGAAAATGAAAATAGGAAACAACCTAGGAACCCGCTACAGAGGGCCTCTGAAAGCCAGAAGAAAACAGGAAACAACCTTGAAACCTGCCACAGAGGGCCTCTGAAAGCTTCTGCAGTATAGACTGTCAAAGCAGATGCTGAGCCTGATGGCCAACTGATGGGCAGAGTGAATGGAATTTTATGTAAGAAGTGGGAAATAGTAAGAGCTGGAGGGGACGGGAACTCCACAAGGAGAGCAACAGAACAAGATAATTTGAACACAGGGAACTTCCCAGAGACTCATACTCCAACCAAGGACTATTCGTGGAGATGACCTGGAACCCCTGCACAGGTGTACCCCATGGCAGTTCAGTGTCCAAGTGGGTTCCATAGTAATGGGAAGAGGGACTGCCTCTGACATAATCTGATTGGCCTGCTCTTTGATCACCTCCCCCTGAGGGGGGAGCAGCCTTACCAGGCCACAGTAGAGGACAATGCAGCCACTTTTGATGAGAACTGATAGACTAAGATCAGAAAGAAGAGGAGAACCTCCCCTATCAGTGGACTTGGGGAGTGACATGCATGCAGAAAGGGGAGGGAGGGTGGGATCGGGAGGGGAGGAGGGAGGGGCTTATGGGGGGATACAAAATGAATAAAGTGTAATTAATAAAAAATAATAATAAAAGATTTTTTAAAAAAAGGAGAAAACACATATATCATTATTTTAACATTAATTTTTTGTTTTGTTTGTTTTTTGAGACAGGATTTCTCTGTGTAAGAGCCCTGGATGTCTTGGAACTCACTTTGTTGAAATGTTTTTATGTCTTCAGAGGATGGAATGAGATGAGAGTTGTCGGGGGTTGGTCTAGGGCCAATTACTGGCCCCCAAATTTGGTTGCCACCAAGAAGAGTACATTCTCTTGTACAACTGACTTTGTTGTGTGAGCCTTGCTCTACCTAACTTAAAGTTGATTGCTTACTAAAAATGCTGAAGTCTGTGATTTGGTAGAGAAGAGGGAAGCAGAGCATAGGTTCCCAAACTTGGAATGGGGAGACCGCAAGGTAGGGGGAGGATATGGCAAAAAGATCAGAAGATGGAGAAAGAGGACGTGCCTAGACCACATGGTAGGGGGAGGATATGGTAAAAAGATCAGAAGATGGAGAAAGAGGACATGCCTGATGGATCAGATCCAGCCCAAGAAAGGACAACTTATTGGCAAGTAATGGGTTGTGTGGCTGAGAGATAGCTAAATAGCTTAGAGGGTTGATATCTGCCCAGCTCCTGTGCTTTATTCTTAAAAAATAAATCATAGTTTCTCTGTGTCAATTATTTTGGAAGGTAGCAGGGTTAAAGAAAACAGTTGCTTTGCTAATTAGTATCTTAGAGAAAGCCATACTCAGGTTTTACTAATACATGGCTTGGGCTAAGCCCAGAATGCTTCTATCTAAATATCCCTAGGCCTAAGCCTGGAAGCTTCTACTGTATATATGACCTAACCATCTGCAAGTCTGGACCTTGAAGGTTTCAGCTTCCAGCCTCTTTCTGCTAACCCAGGCCTAGAATATTTCAGCACTGAGACTTACTACTGAAAAATTTACCTTTCCTAGTTCTTTCTGAAGTGTGGCTGGTTCAGCTTAGCTGTTCTGGCTCAAAACTCCTCTCCAAGATGACTGATTCAAATTGGTGTTTTTTGGCTTCTGGCTGAACTGTTCTACTTGCAAAAACTGCCTCTGAGCTCCACGAACTGCACCAAAGTGCCTGTACCAAACTCAGTGAAATTGCACCAAAATCTACTGTATTGACTACATGAATTCTACTGTATTCCTGTACTGTATTCTAGTACCCTTTACACTCCCTTTAAAGTGCATCTTTAAATTGCTCCCCTTTCCTGTCCTCCTGAAAGTTGGGTGTATCCTATGTCTGACTCATTCTGTTAAATCATTCTCTGATTTGTCACTTTGCCCCTCAATTATATGTCATGGTTTGGGATTAAACATGCCTACTAAAGGCGTATCTGTATTCCAGCCAGTGGGATTAAAGGTGTGTATTCCATCCAGAGTGGTTAAAGGTGTGTACTATGGGTGAGTCTGAATTCCAGCAGGATCACAAAGAACTATGTCTTTGGATGTGTTCCCTTCACAGAGCAGCCGTGTCGCTGGATTAAACTTCTTCACTTTGTAGACAGGGCCACCTGCCTCTACCTAGGGAGTGCTGGGATTAAGAGCATGTGCCACCAATTTAACATTCTTATTTGAAAATCTCTCTACAGAAAAGAACTCTTGACAGCCACTGAGTTCATGTCAGAGACAGTCTCTGTTCCCCTTACTAGGGAGCCCACCTAGACACTGAGCTGCCATGGGCTACATCTGTGCAGGAGTTCTAGGTTATATCCATGAATGTACCTTAGTTGGAGTATCAGCCTCAGAACACACCTCTGAGCCCAGATAGTCTGGTTCTGTTGCTCTCCTTGTGGAGCTCCTGTTCTCTCCAGGTCTTATTAACTACCTCTTCTTTCAGAGAGAGGAGGACAATGCAGCCAGTCCTGATGAGACCTAATAAACTAGGGTCAGATGGAAGGGGAGGTGGACCTTCCCTATCAGTGGACTTGGAGAGGGACATGGGAGAAGATGAGGAAGGGAGGATGGGATTGGGAGGAAATGAGGGAGGGGGCTACAGCTGGGATGCAAAGCAAATAAAATATAATTAATGTAAAAAAATAAAAATTTAATAAAAAATTAAATTTCATCTGACAAATCATCTATTTACTTGTCTTTATCTATAGTTGCATATAAACAAACATATAACACAACCAGACAGCATCTATAAAATTAAATCACTTTTCGTTCCGATATGGGTAGGGTGGAATATAAAATTTATGCTAAAGTTTGACAGAGTGAATTTAATGCATTTTTCAATCTGCATTGTAACGTGTGTTTTACAAACATATAAGAACTTACATATGCCATGTTTTTAGCTTTAGTATATTTTCATGCCTCAAACAATTATAGTAAACTATAACAATAGATAAGATTATTAGAATGCTTAAGAAAATGTTACAATATCCTACAACGTTATAGAAAATGTTAAAGAAAATGTTATAGAAAATGTTAAATGTTAAAGAAAAAATAATATTCTCTTTTAAGAGCAAACACAAAAATAACATATTCTGGAGATAAATATAGCTACTATAAACTGGGAATGAGAAGACTTAATTCCAAAGAGCCAACCAGTCCCAAACTGAGTCACCTAGCTCCCTGAGCACCATCCAGTCCCAATCAAGGTCATGTAGCCACAGCAGGAATGGCCCTTTCTAGCTTTAAAAGGGGCCTTTGAGTTCCCTTGGGGGGAAGAGGGTTGCCGCCATTTTGTGAAGGTAGTGATCCTAGCATGGTGGAATTCTCTGCTTTTGGCTTTTACATACTAATTGAGTCTGGGTCTTTCCTTCTGCTAATTCTGGACCCTAAGATCAACACAGATTCTGGTTATCCCAAAATCCATGTTCTAATATGGTAGTAGTTTCATAAAGCCTTTAAATAATGAACAGAAAAAGTTATAAATCAAAACACTTCAAATATATTGGTGAAAACATAAGGTTGGCAGGTTACATCAAAACAGAGATTTCTCTGCTACAGGCCTCAGATGCTATATCCTGATGTTTGTAGGTTTTTTTGTGTTCTGAGTCCAGTTCAAAGATTAAAAAAAGATTTGTCTAATTAATACAAAGATGTGAGGTCACACAGAGGTGACCAATAAATTTCCATTTAGGAGATAAGATAAACCCAAGATAGTTGAATTCTGGATGCACTACATATCAGCTGTCCACAGTTATGAGGTTGTGATCAGCCACTCAGCCCAGGAGTACGTTCAGGGTAGGTGTGGATTCTTCTAGAAACTTTATTTTATCCCATAGATATTTCAACTCATTATTATTTTGTCTATGCATTATTCCTTTTTTCAAAAGCCTAAAAGAATTTAATGTTACATGACAGGTGGCCACATATAATTTTTAGATTTCCTGTAAAATGTAAGGTTAATAAGCAATAGTATTTTGCATAATTCATAACACATGCTTATAGACTGCTGTGCCATGTTCTGAGTATGAATAATTCATTATCTGATTCCATAGCTCTAGAAGGACACCAATCATAAGGTCTAAAGTTATTGTTTATCCTTTTAAGACAAATGATAGCCTTGGCCTTTCATGACTTAACCCTTTCCTCTACCTTTCTTTCATTATTCCATGGTTGCCTAAAGTCCCAAGTCTTCTCTGAGACAATTGTTGTAAAACCTTGAACAAAATCACAAGGTATCTGGGTATAGAAATATTTTTTTTTTTTCATTTGGACATCGATGAATTCATGAACGACCTTGACTCCTTCATCCTTCCAAGTAGTTGAGATTACACACGTGCTGCCAGTTCTGACTTGATATACTCTGTATTACAACAATGTTGCATGTCTTCAAATTCTACTAAAAGAATTAGAAAAAAATAAGTGACATTTGACATTTTGACTTTGATGCAGAAGAGAACAGTTTCTTGGGGGTGTTAGTTTACACAATACTGCCAGACATTGAGTGGCCAAAGCAGGCTATTTTAAAGAGCAATTAGATATCTCAGAATGAATTATTTCACTAAGTGTACCACCAATAACCAAAGTATTTTATGGACGTAAAAACAAGGGTATATTAGTTACTTTTTCTGTTTCTGTGATGAAATATTCTGAGGAAAGCACCCTAAGGGATAAAAGGTTTATTTTGGCTCAAAGCTGAAGGGTGTGGTCCATCATGGCAGTTACATAGGGGTGGCAGGAGTTTGAAAGAGGTACCTGGTCACATTGCTTTATTAGTTAAGAAGCAAAAAAACGATGACTACCTCTGTTTAGCCAGGTTCCTCCTTTTTATATTATCTCTTATCCACACCAATTTAGGGTGAATCTCTACACTTCAATTAGGCTAAGCAAGAAAATCCTTCAAACCATTGCCCAGAAATTAATCTAACAAAGTAATTCCAAACAGGTGTTACCCAGAGATTTGCTCCTTGCATGTTTCTAGATCCTGTCAAATTGACAGTCAGGATTAAGTATTAGTTAAAAGCTAACTTACATACAAGGAAAATTTGAGTATATATATTTTAAGACAGTTAAATTCTATGATAAAAGACTGTTTTACATATGAACATTGTAACTACAATGTGAGACTGATAAAGATACCTAGTTTCGGGTGTGGCAAGATTATATGCTGTGGTTCTATAGGAATGTATGGTGTAGCGCCAGTGAGTTCCATGTTTCCAGATAATTTGCACTATGTAGGCATCAAGCTGTTTTCACACCTGGTTAAAATATTATTTTTGGATTTTAAAATACCAAATGTAAAAGGCCAACAGCAATTTAGAGTGAAAAATCACTATTGTTATAACCTTTTAATAAGATAAGATTAAATGAATCAGAAATGATGTATTAATTCCTGGTTACAAAATTCATAGGTTATAAAATTAGGAGGATGAATAAACTGCTTATATTTGCCAGGAAAATAAATAAATAAATGTTGCCATATTTACGTATTTATCTACTCATTTAAATCTTCTGCGAGTACAGTAAACAAAGCCATTCTTTATCTTAATTGTTTGGTTGGGTCATCTGAGGTATTTAAAAGCTCTTTCCAGAAATGACCAACACATAATTGAGGGAAAAAAAAAAAAAACTATTCATCTCAGAGAACCCAGTGCTCATCTCAATACCTAACCCACTGTGGCCCACAACCTCTCCATAGCTAATTCCTCTGCCTCTCCCTCCCTGTCTCATGTGTGGACATTTGAATAGGACTTATGTTCCTATTCTTCACACTTGTTCTGTAAGTTTATGTGGGCTTCTATGATGATGTTGAAAGTATATGATCTTAAGTGGGAAAAATATTCTTTTTCATATATAAGGAACACTTTCATACATAATTTCAGCTATCCAGTCCTGAACAAAAAAATACTAATTATTTTAATGACTGTGGAGGACAATTTAGAGTACATTACCATCTTGTGTCTCTAAGTTCTTAGTTCACCTTTCTGTAGCTATCTTTCTCCCAGTGTGTTCTATAGGGAACCTTCTAGAAAGAAGAAAATTTTGAGAAGGTTAGCTTTTGTGTGCATTTTCATAAACATTAATATTATTCACATATAATTATAAAAATAATATTGAAGCAAACATGGTAATTTGTTCCCATTATGGCATAGAAACAAAAGAGGAAAGCAGGTAAAGAGGAGCCAAGGCAGGAAAGAGCTCCTAAGACATACCTTCATTGTCTACTTTCTTCAATGACAACCTACTTCTTTTCATTTATAACCTTTCCATGAGGAGTCATGTGAGGAAACCATCACAATATTAACCCAATGAGTAAGCTAGAACATTTACGGTAGCCTCTGGTGTCAGCATGATCTTTTCATTTCAGACGCTGGTAGGAATGGAAGTTGGCCATGATAGCATGTGCCTGTATCAAAGAACATAGGAGACCAAGGCTTGGTGATCATACATGCAAACCTAGCATAAATCATATGAAGAAATCCTAAATGAAGTAAAGAAAGACAAAAAGACAGAGAGAAAGAAGTAAAGAAAGGGAAGGAGGGAATGAAGGGACAGAGAATGTTTTACTTTCTCACTTTTCTTTTTCTGTGACAAAATGCTATGACCAAAAGCAACACAAGAGAGAGTTTATTTTGGCTTATGCTTCCAGAGGGATAGAGCTCTTCATAGCTGGGCGGCATAGCAGGTGGCAAGGGCAAGAAGATGTCTGGTCACATTTTTTAAATTAAATTTTTATTTTTTAATATTGGTTATAGTTTATTAACTTTGTATCCCAGTTGTATCCCACTCCCTCATTCCCTCCCATTCCAACGCTCCCTCCCTCATCTTCTCCCTACCCCTTTCCAAGTCCACTGTTTGGGGAGGACCTCCTCCCCTTTCATCTGACCCTGTCTTATCAGGTATCTTCACGCCTGGCTGCAAAGTCCTCCTATGAAATTTGCAGGCAAATGGTATCTAGAAAAGGTCATTCTGAGTGAGGTATCCCAGAAGGAG
The DNA here is from genome assembly GCF_907164565.1 of Psammomys obesus. Classification (NCBI taxonomy): domain Eukaryota; kingdom Metazoa; phylum Chordata; class Mammalia; order Rodentia; family Muridae; genus Psammomys; species Psammomys obesus. The sequence goes on from NW_026590699.1 coordinate 11,987,180, forward strand.
AAAGACACACATAGTATATACTCACTTATATAGACCTATAAGATACGATAAACATAATGAAATCTATACACCTAAAGAAGATAAACAAGAAAGAGGACCCTGAGTAAGATGATCAACCCTCACTTAGAAAGACAAATGGGATGGACATTGGATATAAGAGAAAACATGTAACAGGACAGGAGCCTACCACAGAGGGCCTCTGAAAGACTCTACTTAGCAGTGTATCAAAGCAGATACTGAGACTCATAACCAAACCTTCGGCAGAGTGCAGGAAATCATATGAAAGAAGGGGGATTAAGAATGACCTGGAGAAGACAGGAGCTCCACAAGGACCAAATATATCTGGGCACAAGGGTCTTTTGTGAGACAGTATCTCCAACCAAGGACCAAGTATGGATATAAGCTAGAACCCCTGCTTGGATGTAGCCCATGGTAGCTCAGTATCCAAGTAGGTACCCTAGTAAGGGGAACAGGGAATATTTCTGACATGACCTCAATGGCAGGCTCTTTGACCTCCCCTCCCCTCCCACATCTGAGGGAGGAGCAGGCCTGCTCACATTTTCATCCATTCACAGGAAGCAAATAGCTAGAGAGTGATTAGGTAATGCTACAAACCCCAGGGGCCTGTCTTCAGTGTATACTTCCCACAACAATTTTATAACCTCACCAATAGCTCCACCACCTGGTTCTCAAGTACACAGGTCAACAGGAAAGACGGATTCTCAAACCACAATATTCTTCCTCTGGTCCCTAGAGGCTCATCGCTTATCTTATGCAAAATGTATGTAGTTCAGCTTAAAGGTCCCCGTAGTCTTCAACAGTCTTAAGCTGGTGTTTGCTGTGTTCTTCATCAGAGTGTGTATCCCTTTCCTCTGGATTCAAGGATGCCCAAAAAACACTGTACTTTTCTTGAATGTTTCTGTTTCAATTTCCAGGTTTAGTTTCTTCCACTGTTGATAAGTACAAATTTCCCTTAAAATTAGCAACTACCTAATTTAAATGTCTGTGAAAGACTTTGCCTAGAATACCAGTACTCAATGTTTTACTTTCCTATACAAATCTTCATGACCAGCAGCCATCCTTTGCCTGAGATACTTTTGCCTCATTGTACATTTAACAACGGTTTCATTAAAAGGTGAAAGTTCTTTGAAATCACAATTTTCTATCTTTTTTTTTGTGTGTGTGTGTGTGTGTTAGGTCACCAACCTTTCAGATTTTCTCATAATTCTTAGATAATTTAGATTACTCTTATTTTGCCTGAGAGAGACTAGGTAGAAACAGAGATATTAGGAAAGAAATTTAAAATATCTTCTTTTTGTAATATTGAGTACTGATTAATGGTTTATCTTTGCCATCAATGTTGAGTTCCTCCAGATCTAGCACACTTTAGGTTGTTGAATATTTTTGAATGCACATTGTTGTCATACCATTTTACTACCATTAAAATAAAAAAAAAAGAATCATAGAGACTAAAAAGAAAATGTTTCTAAGGTCTACTGCAGTAAATTGTTTTAAGTTCTATTTTTCTGATTTAAAATTACTTTGTGTTTTCTTCCTAACTACAGCACACTGACTATTTTGTAGCAAAACAGATAACCATTTTCTTGGCCAAAGACATAGTAGGGAAAATGGAAGATTATTCTGCTGGAAGGCTTGGTGATAAATTGACAATAATTTCCTGAAATGTCAAGTGTTTAGGCTGTAGCATATTTCTGTTGTGAACTAAATTATAGTTTTAAATGCCAAATGTAGTTTTAAATATTACATTCTTAATATAATAAGAATTTTTGAAAAAGAGTAAATTGTTTTACTATTTATTCCTTACACATTTTGCACATATCAGGGTCTTGGCATGGTGAAGGCAAAAAATCTGCAGCATCTGGCACAGTATAAGGTCTGTTGCCTACCTTGAGTTTGTGTATTTTTATCTGTGATTGCTATCTTTTTATTATAGTGCATTATTTAATTTTATTTATAAAATGTAGGAAAAGATATAATCATAATTGTTGTAAGAGGGTGCCTATCAACGCAAAAGCAGCAGTCCCATGCTCTTTCCACTTCTTGCATTCCGACAAAATGCATCGTGTTTTTGTTCACAACTATAGATTCACTGGAGGCTTCTTTCAAATATACATATAATTGTTATATAAATTTGTATGTTATATAAAAAATGTGGTTGGTCTTTGCTGAACAGGAAAGACATAGCTGGAGATTTTAAATAATGGACCTCTGAACCTTGTCCAAATAGGCTGATTTATTCTTTTTGTTCAGAAATTACCACCGTGGCACCTTTGGAACTCAAGCACTTACCTTTCTAGAGTGGAAATGATGGTTTACAAGCCTTTCATGGTGACATCAAACAGATCTATCTCTATTTTCTTTTTGCCAAACATAGAGTAGCAGAGATTGTTCCTCCTTGGTGCTTACTTTAGACTTTTCTATCATGTTTTCACCCAACAGCTCCTCCTACATCAAGGGCCATGTGGCCTCTGTTATGCATTAGGGTACATGTGCATTCTATAGAAATGAAAATAGTATATGACATTGAATTTTGCATTATACTTCATTGGACATGTTTTAGAGAATCAGATGTTCTACAGTTCTTTCTTATACTATCATATATGAAGAAATGAGCTTCACAATTTCCAAAATGAATTGTAGGTATAAGAATGTGACTATGAGGACCATATCATATTCAGAGACAGAAGAGATGTGATGAATCCAGTTCCCTTCTCAATGTAGTCACAGGATCGCTCATAAGGTTCAATTATACCCTGAGTAGCTTCATTATCTATACACTTATGATGATCAGATTTAAGTAGAATGTATTTAAGTTTTAATTCTGCTTGCAGAATATTCAATTGCAATTTTCTCTTTCTTCTTTCTTTTTCTTTTTAAATAAAACAACAAAACTTATCGAGAGACCAAAAGATTAAAAATCAGCAACTATTATTTTAAAGTTTAAAGCAAAGGCCTGAACTAAGACTAGCTGGGTGGAGACAAATCCAGTAATACCCTGAGGGGAAGAACTCACCTTACTGCATTCTTTCCCCATCCACTAGAGATACAGTTGCTAGGAAACCGGCCCATCCCCCTAGGGATGGACACCAGATCATTAATGGTTTGGGGACCTTTCTATAGCCAATCAATTCAAAATGCAGCGTTTCAACCAATAGATGCTTGCCAGGCAGGAATTGCCCCTGCTTTGGGCAGCTGGGAGGGACTGGAATCTTTAAATCATCCAACTAACCTGAGTATGGGGCTGTAGGCTCTCATGGTTTTTTTTGGGGGGGGAGGGTGTGAGCCCAAACTGCAGCTTGTAATTTGTAATAAAAAGCTCCTCTTGTGTTTTGCAATGGACTCAACTCCTGGTGGTGGTCCTTTGGGGGCATTGCAATTAGGGCACAACACTATGGGTTCTAGGTAACAAATCAATCACAATTTTTACTACTTGTTAAAGTGACACATTGAATGAATGAAATGATACTAATAATTTGGTAAGTTTTTTTTTAAAGTTTCAGAGAATTAATAGTACTAAAGAACAATTCACTGTGTGAAAAGTTCAACAGTAGGAAAAGAGTTCTATGATGCTGAACAAAAGGAAAGGTAAAAACCTCTAAAATTCCCAAATGCTTATAATTTATTAAGAATGCATTAAAGATTTTAAGTTTATAGTTTCTACCAAAACCTAAGAAATGTACATTTTAAAATCTATATTAGGGGCCTAGGATATAGTTGACTTGGTAAAGCACTTTCCTGGCATGTATAAGGCCCCATGTTTGATCCTCAGAATTAAAGGAAAAAAAAGGAGAGAGAAAGGAAGAGAGAAGGAAGGAGGGAAAGAATGGAAGTAGGGAAAAACAAAATTAGTTGTTTTTTTTTTCAGTAACAACCTATGTAATTAAAGCAGACAGTAATATTTAGTTTTGTTTAGTTGTTTTTCCCCTGTTTCTCTCAAAACTAAGCAATAATTAGATTTGTGTGTACATACATAGCATAGAGCAGTGGGTTTTAAAATCCACAATAGACATTTAAAAATAAAGCAATTTCAATCTTGTTCTATATTATTATTTTAAGACAACTATATATGTCATATCATTTGGCTACAAAAAGCTAAATGTAGTAGCCACACTAAAAAGAAGAACCCTCACAACATCCCCTAACAGAGATAAGCAGTGCTTCCATCAGGTAAATGGTTGAACTTCAAGTGCTACCAGTAGGATGCAAAAGGAAAAGGCAGACATTCACTGGTGGATTAGCTCCAGCTATTCTTTTCTGTTTTCTAATGCTTCTCTTTCCATGAATTTGCAGAACACAAAAACACACAAATCAGGACAATCTGATACTTTTTATTTGATCTACATTTTAGTGAGAAGTTTCTTTTGGTATTCTAATGACAGAGGAAATGAAGACCAGGAAGAAGATAAAGACAAAAGATTCCAGTCCTTCAGTTCTGTTCCTGGGTCATCTCTTAGAGGGTCTTGATCTTTCAGGTATTATGAAATGTGTTTTACAGTATCTATGCAGCAAACATTTCCATTTCAAAGCATTTATGTTGGCTCACAACTCTATTAATGTAATACACTATCAAGTTCAATAAAGAGTACAAAAGTTTCTCCAAAGGGCAGATAACTTTTTCAAATGCTCCTCTGGTTATTTCAAAAATGGAATCTGAATTAAGTAAATCCGTCATGAAACAAAACGAAACAAACAAAAAACTATGAGTATGTATAGCACTATTCCTAAAGTTTAACCTTGTTACCAATTTTTGCAACTTTGTGGTTTTGAAATTCAGTGTAGAAAGAGATCACTAAGAAAATCTAGGCAAATGAGGCTTAGCAAGAATTTTGGTCAGGTAAAAACAAAGATCTAGTCAACTTTGATTAGGTTAAATTGCTTGTGTTTTGCAACATTATCAGTAAAATTATTTCTACAGTGCGTAAAGAGAGGAAAACCTGAATGAGCAGATTTCTGCTAATTGAAAACACTTACACATACATCCTATTAGAAAATATGGAAACAAGCACCCAATTGTTTGAAGAATGCACAAAACTACATGTTTTTCTTTTGTAGGGTGCATTGTGAGACAGATATGCACTATTAAAATATTTTCCACAAAGTTTGTTCTGTATTTCACTAAGTGAAGATCTCTTCTTACAGATGCTCAATTTTCTTTGGAAATACTTGATTTTGACTTAGGCTATTAAATTTACTATTGGGAAGGTAGATTCACGCAACCCAGATACTCCACACATACTCCACAGATTCTCCATCACTAACATGAGCTTCAGTTTTTAAATTTAAATTTTCATTGACTGAGATTGGGTGAAATCAACATTCAGTCCCTCCTTCAGGTGACTTGCACCACGCATTCTTGACAGGTGTGTGACATGGAGCAAAGTGGTCAGATTGTACTTCTCGTTCGAACCTGTTTCATAAAACCAGAGGAGAAAAATAAGAGCACTGAGATTAGCTCAGTGTGTTTCTATAATGGACGTTTTCAAGTAAAGTTTTAAGTCTAAATAGGTCAATATGTCGGTGTGGTTGCATATTTTCATATGGAAACTTCACAAGTGAAGCTCTATAGAGTGAATTAATAGTTGCCACTGGGAGCCAGGGGAAGTTAGAGTTATTCAAATCAGTAGAAAAACTGCACATAAATTGAAGGGATTTTTTTTTTTTTTTTTGGCAATAACCTAAATGTCAACCTTAAGAAAAGAAAGGAAATAACTAAAACATTGGTCCACACAGTCCAAGTGGCAAAGTAAACTGTAGCTTTTATCAAGAGGTTTTAGAAGGTTAGCACAGACAAGAGGAATGATCTAGCTATTGATACTTTGACATCGATATAGTTGACCTAAATGTATCTCTTGGTCTGAAGAATTTGCTGTTTAAGGAAATGCTTTGAATCTCAGTCAGCCTACGAAACATCATGCAATCCTAAATGTCATTTAAGAAGTGAATATTTGGGGTGAATATAGTCAGGCCTTGGCATGGCATGGCTCTATTGTGCAGAGCAGTAAGGACAGTAAACTTTTCTATTATCAAGTCCCAGCCTGCTCAACAAATCCAGTGTTCTGTCAGACATTTATGAAGAGTCATGCTGAAGTGTGTTGTTTGTTATGATAATTGTTTTATGACTGTGATCATTTATTTGCATTTTTCTCTTCAGTCTTTTGCTTTTGTTCAATGAAGACTTTAAACATTTCCCAATGACAGCTCCTTGGAGATCCTCTAAGAAATTAAAACCCTTTCATAGGAATAAAAGGATGTCCCACAGGCTGACTTCTAGAAATAGTTCACACCATGACACAGTGGATAGTTCTTAAATCTGTCCAAGCAATCTGTAAAATATAAAACCAAACTAACTCTGAGAACCTAACATTTTCTCTTAATCATTAATGATGCATTTATGAAGTATAATAACATGGACATAAATTCATTGGTAGAGAAAACCTATATTAAATATTTTTGTGGATAAGATAATTGATATTAAAATCATTCTGAACATTTAGACTTAAGTGTGTATAAAAAGGTACTTCTTAAAGAGTGTACAATACTCAGTAAACCCATAGGTAGTTCAGTGTATGTAAGAGAAAGATTATTTCAATTGCTGAATAAAAGTTCTATATTAACAGTAACATTACCAATAAAATGTTTAAAAATAAATCACATTACTAAGTTTTACTTGTGAAACTCCACCGTGGGTGAATGTAGAACGCGGACATCTCCACAAGGTTTGTTGTTGCAGCAGAGATATGCTGTTAGTATTCAATACACGCATGATGCCAAAATTTGAAGAGAAAGCCCAGAGAGACGTGAGGAATAGCAGTATAAAATGAGAGAAAAAAAAGTGCTCTGAGGGATAGGGAGGTACTTCAAGGAAACAGTGATTGTGAGAGTCTGTACTTATTCTTTCTCAGTGATTTTTACAGAAATATTTTACATTTATATAGGAAAAGGTGATTCCAGCAGCTTGTTACACCAGCACTTCCCTCTAGGACCTCAAATGCAAGCTGTTCTTCCTGCCTTTCACAGGAAACTGGTAATAAACATCATAAGAAATACTATATTGATGTTTTAGCTCATGATGTGCAAAGAACTACAGCATTCAACTCACTCTCTATAACTGTGTTGACTGTTATTTCTAGCAACAGCAGAAACAAGTTGTTCCTGTGTAAAGCAAACACACATAGTTTAAAATAACACCAATAGCTGATATATGAGAACAAAAGTGCCAATTCCATATAATATCTTTTGCTTATAAAAAAAAAAAGTGCTTTCAGTCCATCTGACAAATAGTATTTCTTGGTAAAACAGCAGCACTGAGCTCTAGGGAGCAGGAAAAAATAAAACTTCTGCCAAAATTGTGTAGTCTGAAACTTGATTTCTCTGTGTTTTAAATGGCTCAATGGATTAAAATGTAGTGCCTTAAAAGTGGAAAAATGGAGAGGAAAAAAATATATAGTTCTTCATAACAACAAAAATATTTTCTTTTCTTAATAACATTATGATTTCATCATCTTTTGTTTAATGTTTGAATAGAAAATTTAGACACTATATATATATAAATATGCACTACCTATAGTGCGCATTAAGTATATAAAACATAAAAATGTTTACCTCACTGCTAAAGTAGATGGAATAGGTTTCACAATCTCATCAAAAAACCTTTTGATATAAAAAGGTATGCACTTGTAAAACAGTTTTTCCAAAAGCCATAACAGTCATCGAACTTTGACTTATTATGTTCTTTAGAAATCCCATAATTAAAATACATATAATAAATAACTACACATTAAAAGGAAGCTATATAAATGCCCCATAACAAGTCATATATTAAATTATTATTAATCTATGTAATATCTGGACTTTTTCATTTTTTGATTAGGCAATTTATTTAGGTAATCGCACATGCTTCTTTTATGAATTCTCATTGCATACATAATAATGACCTGTCAGTGTGAATTCCGTATTACTTTCTAAGCCATAGTTGCAAGATGACCAGGGTGGTCATGACCATAACAGTGACTTTGGGTGCTAAGAGCTGTTGGATCTTAGCAGAATGCATATGCCTCACGTTAGTACCTCCCTTCTTAACCAGCCCAGAGTCATTTTTCCACTTACTTGATAATTTTTATGCTTTTGCATAAAAATTAATTAATGTGATTTTCCAAACTAATAATTACCATTATCTTTCAAAGAAATAGATATGTATTTTCAGCCATTAAATGTGTGAAAACCTCGATTTTCTTTTTGTAGTTTTACAATTTTGCTGGTTATAAAATGTCAGCACCCTTCCATTCACACACACAGAACCAATAAACTGAATAGACAATCAGGGAGCCTTCTTGGATCTAGTAGGCCCTCTGAATAGATGTGATAGTTGTGTAGGGTGGTGGTTTTGTGCGTCTCCTAACAGAGGAAGCTGCGGCTTTTTGTGTGTGTGTTTTTTGCCTTCTTTTGGGATCCTTTCCATCCCACTGGGTTCCCCTTCATGGCTCAACGTGAGGAAGGTCCTAGTCTTATTACAGCTTGATATGTCATATTTGGTTGATATCCCTGGAAGGCGGCGGTGGGAGTGAGATACTGGGAGGAGAGCAGGGAGGGAACCTGTGGTTGGGATGTAATGTATTAGAAAATAAATTAATGAAAAAATTAAAACATTCAACAATAAAATATTTTATTCATGATTTTAAAAATTATTTCACAGTTTCCTGGATTCCAACAATAAAAATGAATACTTGTGCATAAAATTCTGAAAGTTTTCACCATTTTCTTCTTATCTAGGATATTTCACTATTTAGAAATATGCTCCTCTTACTTGTATTTGAAAGATATAGATACATTTTAGCATTTAATGATAATTTACCCATTAATACGTGAAATAGATTTTCACCTTTATTCTTTCTTACAGGAGTGTAAAGAATATAATTATGCATTGTTTTTCTTTTTATATTTATTTATTTATTATATATATAGTATTTGGCCTGCATATGTGCCAGCAGGCTAGAAGAGGGCACCAGATCTGATTACAAACTGTTATGAGCCACCATGTGGTTGCTTGCTAAGAATTGAATTCTTTACCTTTGGAAGAACAGCCAGTGCTCTTTTCCTTTGAGCCATCTCTCCAGCGTTAACAGTGCATTCCTTATATGTATATATATTTTTTATATTTCTCCAGAATTAAACTTTTTGCTTAGAGAAAATTTCTGAAACTCCACATCGGTATACATACACTGAATTTTTTCTGTTGTTCTTGTTTTGTTTACAGTAGCTTTCATTCTGAAACATGCTATTGATGATGCATATAAAATCTTTAAAAACATTAAACATGACTTTTGCCAAAGTTTTCTCAAACTGTTTGGTTTTTTTCACATTGCTAATTGCCTTCGTTTTTTTTCAGTTTACATTTTTTCAGTAATATCACAAACTGTATTCCGAATCTACTTACACATTACTTGTATTCAATTAAAATTATGAGCATACAAATGCTGAGGATGTTGTTCGGGTGGCAGACACGAAGTCCTGGATTTGACCCTCAGCACCACGTAACAGCGAGTGTGGTGGTATAAAACTAATACTAGCGCCGTCAGTTTTAGTCGGGAGTGTGAGTTTAAGGTCATCCTAACTACAGAATGATTTCAAGGCCAGGCGAGTCCTAATGAGATTCAATCTCACACACACACACACACACACACACACACACACACACACGCACGCACACACACACACACACACACACTCACTTACTTGTCTTGCTTTCTGTTTCATCACCTGGTCTTTAGTGTATACTTCAACTTGTATTATCTTCAAGCACTGTCTCTTATCCTTGATATTTTCTTCTTAAAGAATTAACCCTAAAGTTTTTTATACCATCATGGAAAGAGATTCAAAACATAGTCTTTTGAGAACTGGGTGCTGCTTCAATCAAAGATGTATAGGCCTACCACTTTGTCTGTATCTGTGGGAAAAACTCTGTCTCTCCGCTTTATGGGGTGCTGAGTTTCTGCTGTGATTTGTCATATCTAGTCAGTATGAGAGCCTGGAACCTCTATTTTCAGCTCTTTGATGCTGCTAAAGGCTGTGCTCATTATCACGCACTCTTATTTTTTTCATACCAAGGGATAATACCATTGAAAGATATATGGTTTGGGGTGATTTCTAATGACATTATTGCCACTCCCCAGAAGCTCTCATTTCTAAAATCTTATCAAATAGTTTAACCAAGTTTGATAAGGAAGATTTTATGAGCTTAGATTCTTTTGTTTTAAACTGTCTGAAACTATCCAAGTAGTTCCTTTTACACTGGAAACTCTTAAAGTAAGCAATAGCTAAGCCAAGTCTTTAGAGAGGTTTTGTACCTTGAGGACCAGTCAACATAAAAGTTACATACACAAACATGGCACTATTCATTTTGAATTTATATTTTTAGATAATTTAATGTAATAAATGGAAAACTGAATCTACACAAACTATTATCTTTTCCAAAAAAGAGATCTCAAAGAGGCAATAAAGAACTATAGAATACAAAAGATAAAAGCTCTTTTGGAGTGGAACACATTAATAGAAGTTGCATATTTCCCACACAAATGTGCATTTGCAATAAGGTATGGGAAATCACAGTTTCCTTCTGTGCTCTCTCTCATGCAACTACTTTCAAATTAGCGACTTTTTACAAAATTGGATAATATTCTTTACTTAATGTGAAATAGAAACAGAGGGCAGGAAAAGTCCCTCATAACAGTTAGCATGGAAGCTCATAGGGGAATCAAAGCATGTTCTTACTATTAATAATGCAATATGAAACCCATTATGTAGGATTTCCTTGGAATAGAACCAATGTGCTATTTGAGTTTAGATGGGAAAACAAAAAGCAAATCCAATTGTTCTCTCTGCTAACCTGGTAATGCCACATTGCACTATTTACAACTTGGCTGTCAGCCCTCCCAGGGCTAAAATTATTCATGCACGTAATCGTATACAGTAAATTGAGATGGTCAGGAGACATGGAATGGAAATGCCTCTAATGGTAATTACATGCTTGTTTCTTCCAAGAGTGCACGCTTTCTCCAGTAACTAATTACGTGGTAGCGATGAGAAAGTGCTGTTAAATGCAGCAGAGGCTTATTGTGCTCCTGCCACTAAGGTTCTCAGTGAAGAAGTGGCCCCCAGAGTAGGAAATGGCTGATACCGGTAACTAGCTTCTGCAGACATGGGCCTTCAAAACGTTCACAGGTTTTTAAGCATAATTGCTTAGGTACACTATGTCACAAATGCACAACCAATGCAGTGATAGCATATCTGTGTAACTATACACAATCTTGTGCTATTGAGGATGCAGGAAAAAAATATTCTGCTTAATTTTAATTGAATTATCTTTGATGATTTTCTACTGTTGCGTTGTTGACCCATATGTACTCTGGGCAGTATAAACTAGATTTAGTTAAAAATATAGAGAGATCATAAAGTTGGGAGCTGGATATGTTATAAGAACCTGCGATGGTTTAGGGAGAAGTAGATGGTGAATATGCCTCCAATACACTATATACATGTCTACGATTTAAAAATATTGTTTTAAATACCTAAATGATTATGCTTATAGAAAACTATAAAGTGAATCTTTCGACAACCCAGTTAATGTATAGATTCCAGTCAGCTTGCTCTTTAGTTCTTGTTATATCCTGATAAGTATTGTCATACAGTAAAGAGTAATAACTGATGCTAAAGGGAATTTATGTGTTATTTATTATTAAGCATGTGAAGTAATTTTCAGGTACCAATCAGCAATACCTTCTTTTTTCCTTTCAACAATATGAACATTAACCAATAGAAAGAATGGCAATCTTACCATGATGTTTATTCAAAGAGTTTTATTATTACATGTAGGAAATTTTGTATTCACATAACAGTTCTCACAATTTATGCTCCCACAGTTATTTTAATTTGAGAATAAATATGAAGTGGCATAAACAATGACAGTCACCTAATATACTTTTACTAACGTTTAGGAACCAGAAAACTCAAAGGGCAAAAGGCAGAATTCCAGTTATTGCTTGTAATTAACCCAAGATTAAGAGAATTATTTTTCCTTTTGCATAGCAAAAGCTTAGTGATGTTTAATTAATGTGGAGGCACTGAGCTTAGAGAAAATTATAGGCTTTCAGGAAAGCTAACTCTGTGAGACAATTTCATTAGTATACATTTTTAGACATTTAACCAGCGATATAACAACAAAATTGTAGGGCCTATGGTGTGGATTTCTATAGTTGAGCATTTTCAAACTATGTGTGAGGTCCTAGGTTCAAGCCTCCATATTACCAAAATAAATAAAATGAAAACAGTAAGATTATAACATACAGGAAATTTATCATCACTTTGATATGAATTACCAAAGGTCATAGAAACTGCTTCTTACATATTTATCTCATCTAACTAGTTAACAAACATTCCAGTGTATTCACTCTTCACATGAGAAGGTGCCTTTTACAACACAATTCTTCAGAAGAATAAACTGAATGTTATGGAAGGAATATGGCAGATGATGTCAATGCAGTGTAATTTAGACATAGGTCATTGGAATTACCAAGCTTGTTTTAACTTTTGTACACAAATAAAACATATTAAATAAAAAATAAAAGTTGTAGAAGATGATTGATCCGAGAAATATTTACACAGATGCTAAGTAATATGCAAATCAAAATTGAAGGTTAAATTGGAGAAACTGAAGAAGTTTCTAATTTATTAGAAACATTGATATCCAAAGAGAGATAGTGGCCACCAAGAAAGGTGTATAGATTGACAAATGTCACTCTCCAGTTCCTGCAAGTGAAGAATTAATATTCACATTAAGAGAGAGAGAGAGAGAGAGAGCAAGCTTATCCTCTGGTAGCCATTTTCCTTGGAAGAACATCCTCAAGGATGAAAGACAACTCTATCTCAGGAAACCCTGCTAGGGCCTGATTCTAAGCATCATTGTAATGAAACTGGGCAGCACCATGATTTCCTTCTCCACAGTAAGGTAAATCTTCACTGTGCTGATATCAATCAATATAACAATACTATTGGAAGACACCATCTTAATTTTCATTCTCTAAAAATGAAGCCAACACTCAATACTGCCTATAAAGAAGCAAGCAGCTTCTTTTATGACCCCATCTTATCCCCCAGATGCTGCAACCCCTACCCATAATGAAACACAATCCCGAAATATTAGTCTCCCTGGATGTTTGGTTTTGCTTCTTCCACTCATTGTGATTAATCTGAGGATAAATTAAAGTTTCTGAACTCTACTGAAGCTCTCTCTACTCAATATTAGTACTGACCACTTTTCAAATCCCTCAAGCTATGTGATACTACTTTATACAACCTCTGTCAAGACTTTTGATGCATTTTTTTAAATTTTTTTCCCAAATGTTCATTTCCCTGCTTATTTTCAAGGAGCTATTTTCTATTTTCCTTCAGTTTCCTCCCCTTAGGTTATTTCTTTCTTGCCTTATTTCCTGGTCCATTTCATTTTATCTACAAATGCTACTGTGTTTTATCTTTCTGTAATTTATGTTGTGTCATTTACCTAAATGAATACAAGGTAAAGGCAAAACCCATTCTATAGAGTGTAGCACAGAATCCAGAGATTCATCTGGCTCTTTAGTAATTATAGTATTGGATAGTGTGCATGTACCAGCACTGTGAATTCTATGGCCAATAGTGTGTTCTTTTCTAAATTGGTAAGTGGATGGCTACACTTGTAAAGGGGCTGATGGAGGAGAATGTTCTTCATTGACCTTCTGCCTTCTGCATGTGAGAGCACAATAGAACGTTTTCTCAGTCTCTAAACCATGAGAAGTCAGTTCTCTATTATTGATTGTCCATTCTCAGAAACTATGTGACAGCATAGACTAGAGAGGACCACGTCTTTAGAGATTTGGAGAGTTGCATAGCTATATATATTTTTATTTAACTAATCACTAATACTGGTGCAGAGGAAATAGCTCAGTAGGTAAAGTACACATTTTTTCAAGCACAGAACCCTGAGTTTGGATCTCAGAACCCAAATATAGAGAGTAGAACATAGTGATTTGTGCTTTAATCTTGGTGCTGGAGAATTGGAGACAGGCAGATACCTAGGGTCCCCTTAAGTAGCTAGAGTAGCCGACTTGAGAGCTACAGTCAAAGACGATCACAAAATATAATATGTAAGTTAATCAAATTGTGGGCTTTTACCCACAGAAGACTATTTCTCTCACTGTCAGCATTCCTTGTTGGTCATTGTTTTGTTTTGTTTTGTTTTGGTTTGGTTTTTTTTAGTGTAAGTTTGGGGTTTCCTGGGTTTTTCCCTGTCTACATTAGTATGTCTATTGCTGTTGTCCTTGTTCAGCTCATGTTTGGGCAGTTCTGTTGGTTAGAGTTCATGGGTGTGGTTTATGAAATTACTAAGAGATAACAATCTCATAGCAAACTTCCTGATCTTCTGGCTCTTTTTTCCCCTCCTGTCTTCCTCAATGATCCTGAACCTTAAGGGTTGGAATTGTTTTGCAGGTATATCCCTTGGAGCTAGACTTTCTGAAAATATACACAGAAGTAAAAATAAAATGACTGAGCAGATTATATGTATGTAATTAATAATATCACATATCTATATATACATATGTATACACATCATCGTATACATATACATTGTATATGTATATATCCATATACAACACTATATTGTGAGTATAACAACAATTAATGAAAAAGGAGGCCATACATTTAATAGAAAACAAGAAGGGGGTATATTGGAGAATTTGGTGGAAGGAAAGAGAAGAAAATGATACATTGTAATTTGAAAAGAAAAGAAATAAAATAAAATAAGAACGTGAAAAACAACTTTGAGGTTATTCTCTGGCCTCTCAATGTGTACACATGACCCCACACAGAAATAATGAATCAATAGGCAAAGCCAAACTCTTTCATCTTTTAAACACTATAATATAATTACTTGATGAATTATCTCCCTTAATATTCTAAAGATAATAGGTAGGTGGAATCTTCCAAATAAGAAAACTTTTGTGATTGGGCAAATGTTATACTTAATAAAAGGCCCTGGATTTTATTCATACTTTTCAATAGCAGTTCATGATACACTGAGTATTACAGTCTCACTGAATTTCACTCTCATTATTTGAAATATGATAAACATCATAATAATTAGTAGAGGTCTGCAAAGTATTAATATATCCAATGAGTACAAATTGTCTACCATAACCAATGAATGTAAAGTATCTAAAAAAGTATTAATAAATAACCATTTGTTATTCATGACTCTGTCTAAGGAGGTTAATAACAATTTGGTTTCCCTAGTTCTGGGTAAAGAAATAAATTGGCAATAATGAGTCCTTTCTATGATGTTTTAGACTTGTCAGAGTCTGCTCTTCTTTCACAAGTTGATACTATTCATGGGGAAAGTTACGGCCTTACTTTATTTTTTTTGGCTCACTCATTATACCACAGTTCTCACTTTTTCTATAGGCTCAGGCAAAATGATATGTCTTTATGTTTGAGTTTTCTTCTATAGAGATGACAGTCACTAGTCATTGTTTGCAAAAGACTAAAGTATTTAAATCATACAAAGTGGTTAATGTAGTGTCTGGATTGTCACATCATGCTGCAACAAACTGCATAGTATTATTTCTGCTCTTATAACTGTGTCAGGACTCTCTGAATTCCTATATAAACTGTCATTGATCCTTACAGATTGTTTACAGGAAAGTAATATTTTCTTACTTCAAGATGAGGAGTGAGTGATGATAAGGATGCCTGTTTTACTCAGGTACATGCAGCAGGCAAACAATAGAGTTGGGATTTGAACTTACATTGCCATTATTCTATTCCTGTGCTGCTAATTGTCTCAAAGTGATTCGTCATTTTATGAATGTCACTATCCACAGCCTTCCACAAGAATATTTTATTTTATAACTTTTGCAAATTTTTCAGTATTTACAAATATGTGTACCCACTCAAGGCTTGGAAATTCCACTTGTGTAGAGCTGTCATTTGCTCTTCACAAACACACATCTTAACTCATGAAATTAGTGTGGTGATTCTATATTATAACAAGGAAGCAGAGCTTATGGAAGGTATTCTCACAGTTAGAAAATAGCAGTTCTTGGAAAATACAATGATGATTGAAGACAACAGTTTAATGCCTTATTCATAAACATAAATATTTGCTCTCCATGTCATATTGTTGAAGATTTCACAAGATGATCCATATATAATAGAAAATAGAACATATGACACTGTCATTACTCACAGTAATAGACTATTTATGTGATAGACTCAACACACAGAGGCAAGTTTGCCAAATTCCAATTCCCCTATTCTTCAGTCTGATACTATTTTCCACTTAAAGCAATGAATGAATGCTCAGCTGAAACTCAAACAGTTTTATAATCTGCCCCCTAGATGCAAAGTCTTAGGGACAGAAATGAACCTGCAACTTCTTGAGTCATAAAATAACTTCAGTGTGTTCTCTGTACAAAGTCTGACTTAGACTGCTGTTCCCTGTTAATGAACCTTCCAGGAAGAGTCAATTGTCTATGGCCTGCCAAGTGCATAAACGAATTCACTCGCTAGCGAAAGGAGGAAATGAGGTAGAAATAGTAATGCTTAACCCTTGAACCGTAGATGTCACAGTGATAGGAGACCCATGTCCAAGCAATGTTTAAAACAGTTAGGTTTCCAGAGTAAGGCAAACAGTCTCACTCATTATTCCTTCCAAAGAAAAACAAAGGAGACAAATATAATTTTGTGACTGAGGGAGAGAAATAACATTAAATGAAAAAACAAACAAAGAAAGAATGACTGAATGAAAGAAAAAAACGAAAGACATATAAGCATACCATAATGTATCTTTGTAGAAAACAGAATGTAAAATTTAGGAAGACAGGTATAGAAAACCTGGCTGTAATTTCAAGTGGTTTAAGGAGACTATAAATTTAATATTTCATAGTTTCTAATTAGCTTACTCATTCTTTAAAGTTGATTTGTATCATAAATTAAGCAACAACAAAAATCTATCAATGGAGTTTTATTAGTTAAAGGATTTGGTGTCTTAAGAACCTCCTTTTAAATATACTAAACTGAATGAGTTGTTCAAATAAACACCAAATGGAAAACCCAGCCCCCTTTTCAGAAAGCTTTTCTCTGACTGCTCTATGTCTCTCACCTCTATATCCATTCAATCAAGTCTACCTCTAAAGTCTGTATTTGCTAAAAGCACTCTAGGTAGGTTCGACCCGTGAACTGAATGAAATCACTCACTACTTTCAAGTGTAAGTACAAAGAGTATTGAAAAGATGTTCTAAATAAAGGGTAAAAAGTCAACATGCACACAGCTAGCAGCTCATCTTAACCTCACCTACAAAACCTTTATCTTCTTTGGAGAATGAGGCCAGAAGGGCTTTGCGTTTCTTTTCCATGCACAAAAACTGCACACATCCAACTTGACTTTAAAATAAATCCAAGGCAATCTTGGATAATTCAGCCTGAAGGACTCTGTGCAAACAGGCACATTATGTTGATGGAAGTAAACAAGCTCAAAGGCCAAATGTTAAAGGGCTAAAGTAGAATTCAGAACTCGTGGGAGCAGCTTGAACGATACACATTCACTTCACTCTTTTATTTACTCTATAGAGATTCCATGCCAAGACCAATTCTGAGCAAATTTTTGGATGTACTGGGCGAGAAGGCAGGACATTTGAATGAAGAACTTACAAACATATTGCTGTGATTGAGTCTTTGGAAGAAGGCAAGAAAAGTCCTTTATCTGCCTCTCCTTAAGCTACTACTCTACAGGTTTTGGATTGTGCTGCACACTAAATGTGTGTCATGGAGAGCTGTTGCCATTGCTTTCTTGATTGTAGAGGATGCCATTGTTCTAGCACACAAAATTCTTTAAGTATTTTGAATATTACAGTATGAAAATATTATATATATATATATATATGCATGTAATGTAATAATCTGTTGTGTGCTGGGCATTGGTGATGCATGCCCTTAATCCTAGCACTCCTGAGGCAGAGGTAGGTGGATCTCTGAGTTTGAGTCCAGCCTGAACAACTCAGTAAGTTCCAGGACAAGTAAAGCTTCACAGAGAAACCTTGTCTTGTAAAACCAATAAATAAGCCTGGCATGGTGATGCACCCCTGTAATTCCAGCACTATGGAAGGCAGAGGCAGATAGGTCCGCTGTGAATTTGAGGCCAGCTTCTTCTACAAAGTCAGGGCTTCACAGAGAAACCTTTTCTCAAAAAACAGACAAAAAAAGAAAACAAAAAAAAATGCAAGCAAACATAAATGAATATATAAATAATTATCTGAGTGTACAATACTCATTTTTGTGAATGTAAGTACAGAGACTTACATGTGTGTCCTATCCTATCATTCTTGACCTCATTCTACTTAGAGAAATCTCTATCTGATCATGGAATTACTCTGGCGGCCAGAATGCTCCTGTCGTGCTTTCATCTCAGTCGCTGTAGTGCAGGTGTTACAGGTGTGCATGTGGCCATGTTTGGTCAAGCTAAATTGTAAAAAGACTCTCAGACCATCAAGGGTATGTGGAAAGAAGATTTTCATCCAAAGTGTTTACACATTATCTGTGAAGAGCCATGTCCTATACCTTCCATGCAGTCAGGACTGGAATATCTCAGACTGAGTATTTCATGAGTAGCCATGTTTAGGATTCAAACTCAGGTTCTCATCTTTGCATAAGAAGTATTTTTATCTATTGGGCCCTCCTTCTAGGCTTCTATATAGGAAAGGTTGTATGCTAGCTGTCAAAGGCACACTTGTCCTTTCTCTTAGGGTATATCATCTTCTCTACAAAGCAGGTACCTTGGTAGAACTAATATTAAACACACTACAATTATTTAAAGAATACAATTTTTGGCATATTAGTTAAAAGCTATTTTTTGACATGTCAAAAATAAGAATGCTGAAGTGATAAGGATTCTGAAATATAGCTCTCCACATCTGATGGTTTCTGCTGGGATGAAGGTGGGTAAGGACTCAGTTTTCTTTCAGGGGCTGGCTACCAAGAGTTTGACCATGCTCCCCTGAGAATATGGGCAAAGAAATTAGATTTGTTTTTTTTTTTGTTAGTATTGTTTCTCCATCTTCTTCTCCTTCTCCTCTTCCTCCTTTTTCTTCTTCCTCTTTTTCTTTCTTTTCTCCTCTTCTTCCTTCTTGCTTTTTTGTTTGTTTGTTTGTTTGTTTTGCTTTGTTTTTTGTTTGTGAGGGAAGTGTCATGAAAATGAAGGGTGGACCTAGGGGACTGGTCTGGGAAGTGATAATCAATAGAAATATTAAGCAAAAAATTCCCATAAATCCTAATTGCATAAATACAATCTACACTTTCTTTCAACGAAAGCTTTGGTGGAATGCCTGTTCTACTTGTTGGGCACACCACATATAGACACTGTAGATAAACCTCATAATTGCTTCACTATGGACTCAAGGATCCAAAAAGGGCATTCCTGCCCAGGATCCAGTTGAGCTTCTGCCCCCTGGACTACAAGAACTCAAATATCTGGAACCCCTTTCTTGTGCACTGCAACAGTATCTATATTTCTTGTAACTACTCAATGTTAATTTGCTTAGTTCAACCTTCACTTAACTAATGATGTAGGAAAGGATTAGGTTGGTGGCAAATCTAATAAACTTACACATAGTGCTAAACTTTTTAAACATATGAATATACTTCCAACGAACTATCATTTATTAGTTAATTTTAACAGTGATGGTTTCTTTTCTTAATTTCTATGGGATTATTTGATTTATAAAAAAAGGGTTTTTTCAGATGTCACATGTAAATTGAATAAGGTGAAACTAGATTACAATGTATACTTCTGTACATGTAAGGGAGCAAAATGTGGGGCATGCTTTCTCTCCATACAAACTTGATGAGACAAGAATTTTCTATAAAACAAAGGTAATGTTTTTCTAAAGTGTGTTGTTATTGTAAACTCAAGTACACAACAAGGACATTTGTTCAACCATGTTCGTAGCAGCTTTATTTGTAATAGCCAGAACTTGGAAACAACCCAGATGTCCATCAAAGGAGGAATGGATACAGAAATTGTGGTATTTTTACACAATGGAATACTACTCAGCAATCAAAAAGGAGGAAATCATGAAATTTGCAGGCAAGTGGTGGGATCTAGAAAAGATCATTCTGAGTGAAGTATCCCAGAAGGAGAAAGACAAACTTGGTATATACTCGCTTATATAGACCTACAAGACATGATAAACATAATGAAATCTACACACCTAAAGAAGATAATCAAGAAAGTGGACACAGGCGAAGGTGATTAATCCTCATTTAGAAAGACAAATGGGATGTGCATTAAACTTATGACAGGAGTCTACCACAAAAGGCATCTGAAAGACTCTACCTAGCAGTGTTTCAAAGCAGACACTAAGACTCATAACCAAACCCTCGGCAGAGTGCAGGGAATCATATGAAAGAAGGGAAGTTAGTATGATGTGGAAAGGATAGGAGCTCTACAAGGACCAAACATATCTGGGCACAGGGTCTTTTCTGAGACTGACACTCAACCAAGGACCATCTATGGATATAACCTAGAACTTCTGCTCGGATGTGGCCGATGGTAGCTCAGTAACCAAGTAGTTTTCCAAAGTAAGGGGAACACGGACTATTTCTAACAGGATTTCAAGGGCAGGCTGTTTGACCCCCCCCCCCCCC
>NW_026590699.1:12008027-12028842 GCF_907164565.1 Psammomys obesus
CATGAAGATACCTGATAAAACAGGGTCAGATGAAAGGGGAGGAGGTCTTCCCCTATCAGTGGACTTGGAAAAAAGCAGGGAGGAGACCAGGGAGGGAGTGTGGGGTTGGGGAGGGAATGAGGGAGCGGGATACAGCTGGGACACAGAGTTAACAAAATGTAACTAAAAAGAAAAAAAAATAAACCAGAAAAAAAAATAAATGATAAAAAAAAAACACAAGAGGAATGGATATATTTATTTCCATATGAAAACTAAATGTTTCACCAAGAGTTAGAAGTTATTTAAAATTTTTTTCAGCTATATAATATAACCAGTCATGCTAGTAATCTATTAAGTGAATTAGAAGCAAACAAAATCTATGATATTTGTATGTTTCATGGATGTAAATGCACATAAAAGAGTTACTTGAAATATGCAGTTTTACTTCACTTCTCTTAAAAATAGGCTATTAATATTTCTTCATGAAATCTTAAAATAACGCTTCCAAGGTAAATCTATCTGGTGCTGAAGAGATGACATAGTTAAAAAGCTGTACTGTCCTTACCTGATTTTGTTTCCCAGCATCTACATGAGGGTGTTCACAGTCATCTAGCTCCAAGAGAATCCCATTCTGTCTTTTAGCTTTCACAGTCTCCTGTCATATGCACATACCCACACCAAGGACAACACACACCTAAATTTGAAATAAAGCCTGTGACAGTCCCACCAAACGGTTTAGAGACTATGACAGATTACATGTAAAATGGAGTACCCTAGATATTTTAAAATTTTTATCGAAAATTTAGACTGTACTGTACTATTATTTTATTTTATTTTTTGGCTTTTTTCTTCATTTTAGCATTTTTAAATTAAATTTTATTTTTTATATTAATTACAGTTTATTCACTTTGTATCCCAGCTGTAGCCCCCTTTCTTATTCCCTCCCAATCCCACCCTCCCTTCATCATCTCCTCCCATGTCCCTCTCCAAGTCCACAGATAGGGAGGTCCTCCTCCCCTTCCATCTGACCCTAGCTTATCAGGTCTCATCAGGACTGGCTGCATTGTCCTCCTCTGTGGTTTGGCAAGGCTGCTCCCCCACCAGGGGGAGCCAGTCAAAGAGCTAACCACTGAGTTCATGTCAGAGACACAGACTGTACTACTTTAAGATGTGACTAGGAATAGTAATGTTACACAACCAATGGAAAATTAAAATAAAGCATAAAATATAAAATTTGTAATTACTCATCCTATAGAAGAATTAATGCTATTTGTAAATATTTGATTATGGGACTGAGTTTTGTGACTAAACAATTATGTAACCATTAACCTTTCAAAGTTCAAATTTCTGTATTTAAGTTAATTGCAATTAACTATTCTAATACGTTTTGGGGTTGTAAACTATGTAAGTACAAGAAACACAATATTTATTTTTCAAGAAAAAATGAATTACACTTTTTATAAAATATTTGGTTAATCTTTTCTTTTGTCAGTGTTTCAGTCTTTACACATACCTTTCTGGATAAGCCATAATCTGCTTACTTGGAGTCACAAGGTATAAGATTTAAGTGGAAGAGTTAATGTCCACATAGTTTCTGAGCTTTCTTGAAAATACTTTGAAATAGTTTCAGGAATAGGCAAATTCAACTCTGAAGCTTGTGTTTTTATGTCAGTGTTTACCACAAGAGCTACCAATACCAAATTAAGAAAAGAGTTCTTTCTCATTTTTGTGATCCTCCTGCCTGCCCATCTTCGCCACCTCCTACCTGACAGAATGAAGTCTACTTGATCCTCCTTTGTATAAAATGGTGTAGGCATGCAATGAATTCACAGTTCTACCAGGAACTGTGAGTTGAGTTGCTGGTATCTGCCTGGATGCCTTCATCTGGGGTTCTATAGTACATGGTTCACTTTGATGTCTGAATATTAGCAAGCAGAAAGGAATGCTTCTTAATTAAGTAGTGTAGGGTTCAGTGGAAGACGTTGCTGAATGAATAGTTGGAAGATACTGAGGCAAGCTGATGTAGCCTTGTTTAATTCCTAAAGAGCTATTACAACTGGTGATCATCTATTGCCCCTGGTACTAGCTACAACTACGTTTTGAAAGTATTCCATAATTTTATAATGTACATAATAAAATGTAAAGTAACGAGACATACCTCTTTAAAAACGAATTTTATTAGGACTTTTTTTAATTAAAAGTCATGCCAATATTATTTTGTTATTAAATCAGAAGTAGTAACTATTGTTACTGTGAAAAATATGTCATCTAGTACATTTTGTCAAATAGGTAGAGTATATTATTAATTATATTGAAACATTAACTAAAAATGAAATTACATTTTTTTGGTGTGGCTATTACTGGTGATAGGTTATAAATTGAATTTTTAGTCTTTAAAAATATGACATAATCTGATTGGCCTGCTCATTGATCACTTCCCCCTGAGGGGGGAGCAGCCTTACCAGGCCACAGTAGAGGACAATGCAGCCACTTCTGATGAGAACTGATAGACTAAGATCAGAAAGGAGAGGAGAACCTCCCCTATCAGTGGACTTGGGGAGTGGCATGCATGCAGAAAGGGGAGGGAGGGTGGGATTGGGAGGGGAGGAGGGAGGGGCTTATGGGGGGATACAAAATTAATAAAGTGTAATTAATAAAAAATTAAAAAAATATGAACTTTATGATATGCCATTGTTAAACTAAAGATGAACTTTCCTTCCATTTGAACTTTTGAAAAAATTTTCATATTGTACTGAGCCTCAGGCTTGCTTTACAAATATGTATAAACTACGTATATGGTTTGTTCATTCTTGTATTTTCACTGTCAAATTCTGTCATCTTGGAGCTTAATGGTAATTACTAACATTTTGTATTCTGTATTGTGTCTCAGAAGACTTTACCGTCCTTTTCAAAATACGATGTGCTTTAAACTAGAGAAAACTGAAATTTAAAAAAGATAATAAATTGAAACTCCAGCTAAAACAGTCTTTCAAATTGAAGGCACAAGACTATAAGAGAAATCCTTTAATATCAATAACCTCCATTGATTGGCGAAAATAAAATATTTCTTTAAATGTATCCAAGTCCATTTTCTGGCTTCTCCAATTTTTGTGAAGGATCTCTCTCTCTGTCGCTCTCTCTCTAGCTAGATGAGGATGGGAGTAGTTTTTTCTCTTTAGTGAATTTAGTTCATTTTAGGAGTTTATTACTTGAAAAATCTACTTTGTCACTGGCAAATTATTGCTAAGATTAAAATAATAGAGGACACATATCTTGTTGGTAGCAAGATCAAAACTGGCCTGTTTGTTAGTATTTTGTACCTAATTGTTATTGATAACATAATTTATAATTAATATATTTTTATTTAGCACATTTGATTCATTTAGACAATTAAATTAAATGGATAAGGAAATGAACCTATTGTCCCCAAATATTTTCATTTTAAGAACATATTCCTTATTTTCATCATGACCATTTTCTGAACAGTAAAATTAAACTTGTAAAACAACTAAATGTCAATAAACTATATGCTCAAAAATAATGTACCTGTAATATTAGATATTGAAAATATTTACATATAAAAATGTCAAAACCTCATGACAAATCTGTAAGGTATAATATATATGTTATACTTTACATATAGGAATATTTTAACAACATGGTATATATTTATGAAACTACAGTAACTGTCCCTTTCCTGAAAAATAACTCAAACTAGAAATAAAAAGAACAATAATTTCTTGAAGAAATTTTCCAAAAGAATAAAACAAAATTTATTTCTTTCTATTCCAAGTATGCATGATCATTTGTGTTTTTTGTTTGTTTGTTTTTGTTTTTTATGTCACATTTTTATTTTTGAAACAAAATATATATTTTTAAATTTACTTTTTATCAATTACAATTTAGTCACTTTGTATCCCAGCTTTGGTTCCCTCCCTCCCTCTTCTCCTCCCATGCTGCTCCCCAGTCCACTGATAGGGGAGGTCCTCCTCCCTTCCCTCTGACATTACCCTATCAGGTCTCATCAGGACTGGCTTTGTCTGCGGCCTGGTAAGGCTGCTCCCCCTCAGGGGGAGGTGATCCAAGAGCCAGCATGGTCTTTTGTAATGCAGTGATTCAGACAGCAATTCATTTGCACAGCCTCAAATTCCTGTAGCCTTGACCTGTTGGTAGTCAGCTTAGTATATTTCAGCCTATATGATCACTCACCGACACCGACGTAGATTCGTAGATTCAAATAGACTCACAGAGAGACTTTAAAGCAAGAGTATGATGGATGATAAGACTATTCCACAGCATTTCCATTTGAAAGAAAATGACTAATAATTGATTGGCCTGGATCCAAAGTCACAGTGGGGTACAGAAAGCTGGGAAGTGCCCTCATAAAAATAGAAGCTGTATCAACCAATTGAATTTAATTATATATGAAGGTGATGATGGAACTAAACTGCCTGTAATTGGACTCCAATTACTCAGCTGGTCTTCCATCAAATTAATTCATCTGAAAGTTTGCCATTGTCCTGTGCTCCATGCTTGATAATGGTTTAATTACTTAACACTGAGGAATCTTGAAACAGTAAATTATTTTGTCTTTATTGCCAATTATTGGTTAAAGAAAATTGTATAAAATATTAACATCTGCATCAGGGACACTTAGGAAAGGGCATAATGAAAATATCTTTTCTCTTTCTCTCTTTTTTGCACTGCACCTAGACACTATTTAATGAGAGGAGAAAGATTCTTCCTATGGGCAATTTGTGGAAGCAGTGTTGGAACTAAGCTGCTAGATATGCTGCCAGGGCCTATGATTTTCCACAGCCAATGTCTTCACGAAGAGACTGAGGGTTCTTATGATATGTGTATGTGGGTAGACAACTAAATTTAACATGAATGAAAAACCTACGGGTAGAGAAATTCCTCTCTGAATACTATTTGATAACACTCAGGACCATTTCCATTTTGAAATGATAGTTGCTGGCTTCTGAGGCTTAATAACTAGTCTATATTGGTTTTCTCAATTACTGAGCTACACATTATAGGTCGATCACTGAGAAATTAAAGCATCTGAAAAAAAAAAAGATCTAATATCTTAAATATCCAAGCAGAATTAACATTCATTTTAATATAATAAAAGGGAATAATAATAAAAGGGTACTAAAATTGCAGATACCATTTTAAAACCATCTCCTATCAATGTCATGTAGAGATGGCTCATTTCTATTTAATTGGCTTCATCATATTGCACTTTAATTTAAAAAGAATTGCCACTCACAAATTTTACTCTTTGATTCTATGCTCAATAAGCACTTCAACATGAAACATCAGTGGAACAATTAAAAACAAAAATGTTAATTGCAAACAGATGATTTATTTATGAGAAGGATTACTATTATTTGAACAAAAATCAAATAATCTTTAAATGTCATAGTGGAGTAAATATTTCAGTAATCTTCAAATATATTACTACATATACATACAAGAATAATAAAATTGGACTGCATAAAGTTTTAGTGATAGATTCATATTTATGAAAGAATATATGAATGGATTTTTAGATATTCAAAACCTGTATCTCTCAAAACATATAGAAGTGTTTTTTAAATTTTTTATAGAAATGATTATGCAAGATAAAATTGAGACTAATTGTAACACTATAATTTTAAGACAATTTTTAGTGGGAAGAGAGATGAGAACAGTGTTTCTTCTGCCTGTTCTAGTAGATATGTCCTTTCAGAATTTTAAAACTAATAATTTATAGATCTATGTCTCACCGTAAAGAACAATTAATGTAAGGATTATCACTACATTATCTATATCTCTTCCAAAAATAGCATTGCAAGGACAAGTTCCTTAAAACTTTATATGCAATCTAACATATCAAGATAAAACTCAACTTCTACAGGGAAGCTGAAGCCAGACCCTTTTAAGTAAAGTGTTTTCTGGTTCAAAGGAAGCGCTGTGCAAAATGACCTAGAAAACATTATATCCTGCAAGAGCCCCTTAAATTCTTAAAATACATCACGTTTTTCTTGATATATGAATAGTCAGAAGCCAAGTTAGTTAGGCTTTATCAGGTTGAGAGATTACTGGTAATTTCTTTATGCCATTACATCTTTTTATTTAATTCTATGCTATTTCAACTTAAATAGTGGTTTGTGATAAACTCCCCATTTGTCAGAAAGTATTTATTCAGTTAACAAATCTGAGAACATTCATAACTATTTAGGGATTGTATACCAGAGAATCCCTTGGAAGCAGTTAAACAAATGTGATCTCCAAAGCAAAGATGACAGAAGAAAATTACAAAGTGTATGATAATTATTAAAATCTTTGTTTTAAGACATCTCGAGATAAGAGAAGGTTGAAAGGGATCTTCATTTTCTATTCATGCTGTTTCAGTGATTTCAGGAATATCTCCATACTGTGTGGCTGCATCATAAAATGAGAGAAAACAATATCAAAGCTTCCCTCTTGGACACAGTGGCAGAACATTAGCTCCAAATGGGCCGCAGTACACTGGGTGGAGGATGCTGACTGTTTTGTGAGGCGTCTGAGTGGTTTCAGTTAAAGAAGTAAGGCTACCCTATGCAAAATGTGGAGATTTTCTCACTCTTCCAGGCTAGTGCATTGAATGAGATATAACCCATACTAAGGAAAATGCACCCTGAATTACTTCTTTGATGCATTGTCAATGTCAGGCTGTATTTTATTGCTCATCTTGAACAAATGTAAAAGGTTTTTATTTACTTATCTTATTAAAATTTATCAAAAAAAGAAGTTTTCTCCATGCTTCAAGGGACCTATTGCCATGTTTCTAAATAATTATTTGCATTACATCTCATGTTCTATAGTTAAACTTTAAAAAGAAACTATATTTCTATTACCTTACCACATTTGTGTGACCCACATAAATTTACTGACACATACAAAGGAAGAAAAAAAATCCATCCAAAAAAGAAAGTCTGTCTTAATCAGCTCTCCAGCTGAGAACTGTCATCTTATTTTTTTTTATATTAGTCTCCTGTGCCTTAAAAAAACTCAACTTGAGAGGAAGACAATGCAGCCAGTCCTAAAGAGACATGATAAAAGGGGAGGAGGACCTCCCCTATCTGTTGACTAGGAGAGAGGCATAGAGGGAGAAAAGGGAAGAAGGGTGGGACTGGGAGGAGACAAGGGAGGGGGCTACAACCAGTATACAAAGTGAGTAAATTGTAATAAATAAAAAATAAATTACAAAAAAAAATCAAGTTTACATTGAGACACAGGAATAAATGATTCTCTCAATAGCTGTGTGTGATGGGTTGCTTTAATCCCAGCACGTGAGGCGTAGTGCTGGGTGCATCAGGATCTCAAAGTGATTCTTGGCTGCAGAGAAATTGTGAGACCAGCATTGGATGGGATTCTTGTGGCCCTCTCTCAAAAACAATCACCACCACCACCACCAACAAGAACCATAAAATTAAAAAAGGATGAAATAAGATAGAAAACCTGCATACCATAGAGCAGTAGCTATTAAAAGCATGGTGGCCTCTACCTTTATCCACCTGAGCAATATTTGGGAGCTAATATTTAATGCAAAGCCTGGAAGCTGAACTGTTTGCTCAAAGGCCATCACATAACTCATGTCTTGTGATCTCACAATCAGAATAAATTCTTGAAATTTGCTTACTTCTTCCTTTGCACAGCCACTGTGGGGGCCTGTACGGCTCCTGCCATCTTGTTTAAAACCTTGGTTTGTGGAGGTCTAAAGTTCTTGTTGGCTGACTTACTAACACTAAAATTCAAGAGCACAGTGGCTCAACCTTCATTGCGAGCATCTGACTATAATAACATTAGCTCACAGACACCTGAACCATTTAGGTGAAAGCGTGAATCATTTCATATGTTTAAGTGTTAGTGTAAGATAGATGAAGTCCTGCATCTGGACTGCATTTCTGGCTTGTGTTGCTTTTATTAGGGAGTGGCTATAAAGATGTAACTTTGATCAAGAAAAGAAAGTAACAGGAGTAGGGATTCTACCCAATGCTATTGGGGATCCAGGAGGAAAAAAATAAGTAGAAAATTGTGAGCACTTTGATATTAGAAAAAAGTCTATTTTTTTCCCTCCCATAGTTCTAAGCCATATTACACAAAATAAAATGGGGGAAATGTAGGCTTTGTTCTGACATGCCCTCTCTACTGAACAGTGGGATTCTTTTTCACATCACATCCAAAGTAGTATAAGACTTGCCCATGCTGGGTTCTAAATTGGAAAAATCTTGACTATAGAAAGCACAAGCTGGAAGCAAAATCACTGGCATAGCAGTGACCAGTTGCTGGGCTCTTGACATAAATTTTCTAGGTCCTGCAGGAATGTCTCAGCAAGTTGATTTTATTATCCCTAGTGAAGGTTTGCAGAAAAAAAAAGCATATTCATTCTTCCCTCCCGCAACCGAAAGCATCCTATTTTTTCTAATGTTATCGAGATGATTTATTCTTAATAAAATATACAAATGGAATCAACCAATGAAATGCTCACTTGCAGTGAAAGTTTACTAAGTGAAATATTAATTTGCTAAGGTGTGCCTGTTATTTCAATGGTCGGCTCTACCTGGGGTTGGGCAGTGATCACGAAACTGACTCATGAGCAACCTAAATACCTAAAATTGTAAGTACTACCAGCAAATGAGAGTGGCTGGTTCTCCCTAAATCATTCATTCATTAATTTCATAATTTGTTAATCGACTGCTGATCTATCACATTGACGACATTTTAGTGTCTTGTAATAGAGTACTCAACCACATAAAACAATTACTTAAGAATCAGCAGCTGACTTATGAAACACACCCAGTGTCCATGACCTAGAGTCCATGTATCTATGACACTATTCATGAGTTAACCCATTAATAGGGAAAAACTTTAGAGACTACTCTCTCTAAGGTCCCACCAAGTCTCATTTCTGATATTTAACAATAAGAATAATACTACAACAGGGGCTTCTGTGAAAAATTTCAAATTCCCACAGTTTTCATTTTCATGTGCTAGAGAAGGCAATCACTGAGAAGTGAGAACATTGTAGAAATTGTTAGCAATCATTGGCCACCATTCTAAAACACACACACACACACACACACACACACCATGGCTAGACCCAAAACAACAACAACAACAACATAAAACAAAACAAAACAAAACCAAAAGTAAACATGGGATCAAGAAGAGAAAAGGGAGGGTGAGTTGTGTGTGTTTGTGGGATGGGGGAGTGGACAGGGGTTGACTTTATTAGATACTTTAGTCTATGTAGTCAGAAGTCTGGAAGGAGAAGTTATGGTAAACATTTTTTACTAAACTCACATATTCTGTTTCTAGTAAAGAGAGCCTGCGATGTGTCAATCTGTGATACTTGCTCCTCCCAGCAACATTCGGTGCTGAGAAGTTGCCCTGAGCAAGAAAAACACTGTTAGTTCACAAGCAGAAACTGTGCAGTCACTCCCGTAATCACTCTCATTACTTGAGAATACTGAAGAGAGACATAACGCTGTTATTTGGATCTGACCCATGCAGAAGCGCACATGGAGTAAGAGCACATGGATGTGCAAGGTTCTTACAGTAGCTACATTTGGAAGAGTAAAACCTGGAGACTGTGAGAAGCAACGGAATAAAAAAAATATGTGATGACTGCTACAGTATAGACTCCTAAAAACCTGTGACAACAATGCATAGTTTATCACAACAGAAAATAGCACAAGAAAAATATTCCAATATTCAGATTCCTTTCAGAATCTGAAACTATATAATAATAAAGAATCTAAAATTTAATCAACATGAACTTGTTTTAATGATTATGTCAGATTGTTTTTATAGTCATTGTTTCTTATTTTGCAAATTTCTGATACTGAATATGAATTTCTTAAACTGTTAATAAGTACATACAGAAATCAATTTTTTAAAAAGCGCTACTCAACACAAATGTTATTCTTCATTGGATGGTTAGGTGTTCACATAATTGAGAGCTAAAAGTGAGAGAAGCAGATTTTCACTAATTTTCTATAAACAAGATCCCATGGATGTACTGGCGGCAGAAAGGGTCCACTCAGAATACATTGATTCTGCAGTTTCTTGGTTGAAAACTAAGCAAGTAGTAATGTGGCTAAATTATAAGGATCTCAGAAAGAACAGCAGAGAGAGCCATTGCTTGGCTTCATCATAGGCAAGCTGTGCACTGACCTGGATGCTCCTGACACAGGCCCCCAAAATGGGAACTCTGACCACGGAAATGCCTACCTTTCCTTGTGTAATCCGAGCTTGAACTATGTGGTCTAAGTCATCAGTCAACTGCTTTTAACTCTCATGATATTTCTTTACATTTGTTTTCCAATTAACATCCTGTTCCTCTTCTTCCAGAATGTCATAATTGTCTGTTGAATACTTGGTCTTTTTTTTTTTTTTTCTTTCTTCGTTTCCTGAGACTGGGTTTTTCTGTATAGCCTTAGCTGTCCTAGACTCTCTTTGTAGACCAGGCTGGCTCAAACTCACAGAGATCTGCCTGCTGCTGCCTCCCTGAGTGATGGGATTACAGGCATGTGTCATCATGCCTAGCCCACTGAATATTTTTAATGTGGTTTGCAAAATTAAATAATGTAATGCCAAGGTGCTACATTGTTCAAGGTAAACTCAAGACATCTACTATATAACATTTAACCTGGAACAATTTGATACCAATGGAGAGCTGCTGTGTGTTTTAGTGAATGCTAAAGAAAGAGAGTTTTGATGTATTTTCCACAGGTACTCCATGTGACATACCCATGCTAATCTATGTTAGTAACCATAGCCAGGAAGTCCTGGCCCATTGAGTCCTGAACACTGCTTAATCCCTTCCTATCAATGTCAGTGGGAACTGAGATTTATTTCTAAGAGAATGTTATTGGTGAGATGTACCTTCCCATATTAAATAAAAATGGTGAAGAGATGTTCTTCTGAGGAAACCTTGTCCTATATAAGGCACTCCCTTTAAGACCATACGGAAAAGACTTTGTTACTGGCTTCCAAGTTGCCACCTGCTGAGACAGGGACTATCCACATGTAGGGTCACATGGTAGGGCACCACAAGAACCCAGTCTCTAAGAGCTGAGGGCTTCAGCCTTGTAACTGTATCAAGAAACTGGAGTCTGCTAAAGCAACTACAGTTTGAAAGAAAACCCTTAGGGCCTCAGGAAAGCTAAACAGGCTCAGCATTTGTACCAATGGCTTTCCAGTAGAGCAAGCACGTAAGCTGTGCACACACACACTTATAAGAAATTGAGGTCATAAATACACGTACTTTTCAGCTACAACAATTTTAGAAAATAGTTTCACAGGAATAAAAAAATCAGAGTTCTCATCACTATTACTTTATTGCTTTGTTTTACAATACAAACAACAGCATCAGCTAACAGGGCTCCTGAGCTATCTATCTGGGTTCTCATGTCAGTCTCCTCACTGATGCTCCTTTTTTCCTGGAAGTCCTCTTCAGCTCATATGTTCTTTTCTATAGATGTTCTTTTCTATAGGTTCTTTGCAGTTGTACTGTGTGTCTTCAGGTGAAGATCAGACTTGTACTGAATAGAAACAACCCCACAGTGGATTATAGATATCTAAAGACATTTAGCCATATTAACACGAAATTTCTTTCACTCTTGTTAAGCACTTTTTCTCTTTTTTTAAAACGATGATCAATTTAAATTATTAATGATTATTCATTAGAATTTTAGGTCTATCATGACTGAGTTCCAAGTTCATACCTATTTTGGAGTGCTTCAGAGAGAAGCTACCATACAGCAGAGAATTAATATATTATGCTTGATTAGTCTGGATAATTGTTGGTTGAAAATTAATAAAAGTTTCATATTTCACAAAAATAAATCATGGTAGATTGAAAGATTCACAGAATGTCACACCGTGTGAGAGATGAGTGAAAAAAAAGACTCAAAGCCAGAGATCTCAGGGGTATTTCTGAATAACATTATCTCCAAAGAAGAGTCTGAACTCACACCACAGCACATATCTGTAGGCCTATGAGGCTCCGTCTTCTACCCACTCTGTCCACAGGCCAACTTCTCTGTGGAGGCTTCAGTCCCAACTCAGTCCTCTCAGAAGCCTGACAGAAACTCAGCAAACTTGAAGATGAGAATATCTCTCCCAGTGATACAGTATAGGTAGCTCAGAAGTAATAATGTAGTATATTTCTCATTGGCACAATAATCAATAGTTTATCTCTTTACCTTCAGCATACTGTGATACTCTTTATACCTCAAGTTGTCTACGTACTTCTTCCTAACACCCAAAATTTTTTTCTAAAACACTAGGCTTCTTGCAAATTGCTCACCTTTTATATCCATGCCAATTTCTGTAGAAATGAAAGCCAGAAAAAAATGTCCAGAGAGCCATGCAGTAAGATAAAGAAGAAAATAAAATATAACAGGAAAATCAAGACAGTCCCTGTGTTCTTGGCTCTGTGCGGCCACACCCAGCTAACTCCGCACTCCTGAGGGTGTCAAATGTGTGCTGTTAGTGGATGCTTAGCAGATCCCTATTGAACCAGGCTGGCTACCCCACTTTCTACCCTCCCACCCTCAGAGCACTGCTGAGAAGAAGTCTGTCCTAGGCATTCGGGGAGTAAATTGAGGCTAAATGTGAATCTCTCTGAAGATTAGATGGTCATGATTTTTCTCACATTGTACATGATTGCATATTATTTGTTCTCCTTAAAATTACATGTAATGGAAACCCTTTTAGTTATACAGACTTCTGTGAGGTATTCAAAGGAGAAATGCAGACAAGATAGATAATAAATGCATAATAAATAGCAAGAAACTGTCGCCTTTCCTTTTCACATAGACAAAGGCACAATGGTTAGAGATGTTTGAAACGAAGTTTTCACCCTCCAAGCATTCACTTGAAAACTTAGTTTTTGCAACTGTCTCAGAATTTAATCCAAGTCATTATAAATCAACCAGTAGAGAGATGAAGCAGTGAACATGGTTCTATACGTTTCTGAGCATACTAACATGACTTATGGGATGTGCTAAAGTAGCACATGATACTTGTTCCAATGAATTATTTGAAAACGGAATTGTATTTCAAATGCAATTAAGATAGAGTTACTGAATTACCTTAACTGTCCATTCTAAAGTGAATGATTGAGTCCTGATTTATCAACACTGGCACTAGCTATGCACATCTGTCTTATCCTGCATATTGCTTCTTACACTCTCCGCTTCCACAAAATTGTCCTTTGCTTCCACTGCGACAGTAAAGAGTGGATAAGTCTCTCATGTGAACGTTTTCTATAATGTGGTAGGCCTCAGATCTAGCTACCTAACTGCTTTCCCCGGGGATTAGTGTGATATCCTTTTCCATATTTTCAGGGACAAAGGTCTGATCAGTCAGGAGGTGTGATCTCTCTTAATCTCTTGCACATTCTCCTGCACAACTCTTAGTTTTCTTGTGGGATGTTTTCTATCTTGAAAGACATGTTCTTTTGGTAGATCACATACTATGTGTTTAATTATCATGGAGTAAATACGGAGGAAAAAATATAAAGGAAACAGGGCATGAGTTCAGTGAAATGTCTGCACTAAGCTTTGAGTGTTTCACTAATTAATCAGATGTGTGTGTGTGTGAGAGAGAGAGAGAGGGAGAGAGAGAGAGAGAGAGAGGTCTCAATCTTCAGCAATACACAGTGAAGTACTCTAGTAACCCTAGCAGCTGGGAGGTGAAGACAGGAGAATCAGAAGCTCAAGATTATTATCTGTTATACTGAAATTTTAAGTCCAGCCTGAAAACCATGAGATCCTGTTTAAATTAAAAAGCAGAGTTGCTTGTCTGGACAGTATCATGTTTTCCAGTGCTCATGAAGGCTGTTTTTTTTTCTTTTATTGTTATAGTATTTATACTCTTTTAAATCTCTCTTTTAAAATATATATATATATATATATTATTTATATTATTTATATATATTATATACATAATATATAT
Source organism: Psammomys obesus (assembly GCF_907164565.1). Taxonomy (NCBI): domain Eukaryota; kingdom Metazoa; phylum Chordata; class Mammalia; order Rodentia; family Muridae; genus Psammomys; species Psammomys obesus. The sequence continues at coordinate 12,022,002 of NW_026590699.1, forward strand.
ATCACAATTTATTCACTTTGTATCCCCACTGCAGCCCCTTCTCTCGTCGCCTCCTAGTCCCACCCGCCCTCCTCTTCTACTCCTATGCCCCTTCCCTAGTGCCCTGATAGGGGAGGACCTTCTCCCCTTCCCTCTGACCCTAGCTTATCAGGTCTTATCAAGGCTGGCTGCATCATCTTCCTCTGTAGCCTGGCATGGCTGCATCCTCCAGGGGGAAGTGATCAAAGAGCTGGCCACTGAGTTCATGTCAGAGACAGTCCCTTCACCTCTTATTAGAGAACTCACTTGGAAACTGAGCAGCCAATGGGTTTCCTTAGAACAGAGGAGCTAGGTCCTCTCCATGCATGGACCTTGGTTGGGATATCAGTCTCTGCAGGTCCCCCTGGGCCCAGGTATTTTGCCTCTGCTGTTCTTGTGGAGTTCCTGTCCCCTCCAGGTATTTCTACCTCCCTCTTCTTCCATAAGGTTTCTGTCACTCTGTCCAAATTTTGGCAATGAGTCTCAGTATCTCCTTCAATACCCTGGTGGGCAGTCTTTCAGAGGTCTTCTGTGGAAGGCTCCTGTCTTGTTCCCTCTCTTCTCCTGTATCTTAAAGGCCTGGGTGAATATTCTGCTTCCACCCTGTCACTTCTGTTTCTTGCTACTGACAACCTCAGCTGGCATCAGGGACAATGAAGAAACAGGGCAAAAAACATGCTCAGTTTCCAACCGGGTTTCCTACTAAAAGGTACAGGGGCTTTCTCTGACATGAACTCAGTGGCCAGCTATTTGGTCACCTTCTACTGGTGGGTGCAGCCTTGCAAGGCCGTTCTTGTGGATTTTCGTTGGGCCTGTTGGCTTAGTATTACAGGATACTATGCAAAGGGACACTGAACTGGCAACCTGGGTTTAGGATATGCTGTTTTGCAGTCAGTTATATATACTTTTTGTTGTTTTCTCTCATCATGACCACATAAATGGAATGAGTACTGCTGGAATTCTCTTATGTTTACTGAAGAAGTTTTCTAGTCCTCATTAGGTTGGAGTCTTTATAAAGGATTTTGTTAATGTATCCCTAAATACATAAATATTCTGCTCAGTCTGTAGAGTATTACATGCATGTACATTTTTAGAGTTGACAATTTGGTGTCAGATAACCACTTGGTGTACTCTTCTTTGGGGGATTCACTGTTTTCCTCCAGTATTCAGCATTATTAGTTGTAGATTTTGTGTGAAATTGATCCTTCTTGGGCTTCACCAACCTCTATGCCTACCTTAGCACATAGCATGTCTGTTGTCGTTGTCATTTATGTCAGTCAGTCTGATGTGTTCCCACAATACTACACAGAAAAGCCACCCTGTCCCTGTCTGGCATTCTGGACCAAGTGCCCTGACCAGCAGGGCTTCAACGGGGTTCCTAAGGGAGGAGAGTGGAAGGAATTGGGGGGGGGGACAAGAAGCACAAGGAAGGAAGCCAAGTCTGTTTGTCTGATCAAGGCTTCATTTATTAGAAATTTTTACCCAACTTATATAGGGAGAAGGCAGGAAAAGGGGGAAATAATTAGCTGCTGCAGGAGACAGGAAGAGTGCTTTCGTGGGTTAACTATTGTACCTGCAAGATACCATAAGGATGGTTTCTAAAGATATCTCACGGATGCTCTAACAAAGGATGTCCTCACAATCCATCACCCATGATTTAGGGTCTTAGGTAACTCTTTCACTACATAGCTTTAGGTCTCCACTAAATGACTTTTGCTCTCTACTTGGCTTTGGCTTCAGTAACTACCTTTGTCTCCACTAGATAGCTTTGACTTTGGCTTCAGTAGATAGCCTTGGCTCACTAATTGACTTTGGCTTCCGTAGATACCTTTGTCTTCACTAGATAGCTTTGGCTTTGGCTTCCGTAGATAGCTTTGGCTCCCGGCACCAAGTACTTACTAATTCATACATACCAGACACTAAGTTTTATTGTGTAATTTCTAGTTTTATAGGAAATTTGAAGCATATATTGCTTAAGATATTTCTGTAAAATACCCTATTATTTCCTTATTTAGATTAGGCACTAGTGAAAATCTCATCAGTAAGAATATAAAGATAGGTTTCCTCTATGTGCCTATATAGTAATGTATATTAATTCACTATTTGATATTAAACTGATATATCATTTAAAACACAACTATATAGTGTTTATAAGAAAATCTTATATCTCTACTAATAAAATATTTATAAATAATCTACACATATATTCATATATATGCATGTATGTTCAGCACATGTATATGAGCCTTTTTAAAGCTACTTGGCATATAAGAAGAAAAGTTAAACAGAGTTGCTTTTTAAGTCATATTATTTCTGATGTGTCATTAACTTGTTCAACAAAAGGTGACTATTCCCTTTAAGCTAATGAAATGCTATTTCTGCCATTTGTGTCACCAATTGCTCCAGGTCTTATCCTGAACTTTTCAACTCATCTAAATATTTTTTTCTACGATTAAGGCTTTAGGGACATCTGTTCTGCCCAGATGATCTGTAGCAGGGAGAAATTCTCTGAAGAATAGGCAATAGGTTACCAATATTGAAGACATTTGTAAAATGATTTGTAGAATGCTGTCTTAGAGCTTGCTTTGGAATAAGTGTTGTCATGTAGAATGATCTCTTTAGATGAACATAGTAGCAGAGTTTCTATTTTCTTCATATTTGAGGCATCATTATAATAACTGAAAATTTGGCAAACATCAGATAAAAAATGTTGATAGATTGTTAACAAAATTTTAACACATTAATATATATGCTCTAATACTCTTTAAAAATATATGTATTCTCCAGTGTTTGTCATTTGCAATGTTTAATATTGCTCTTGCATTGAAACTTTTAGGATTAAAATGAGCAACTGGACAGTGGAAAGTAACATTCTAAATATATCTACTGATTGATGAATGTCACTGATTTAATATTTATGATATATGACTTTTGTAAACTTTCATGGTACTAGGTTCTTATTGGTGCTTAAGATGTTAACTGCTAAGATATTCTGAGGTATATCATTATAAAAAGAAAAATTGCTTAGTTTACTGGATGATTTGTTGAATAAACCTGTCACTTCAGTTTCATTAATCTATCATATTACAGAGACCCAAAAATGATGGTACATGCACATAATCCCAGCAATCCAGAGATAGAAGCGGAAGGGTACTGCGTTTAAGGACAGTCCGGACAACCTAAAAGGATTCTGATATAAAGATAGGAAGAAAGTAGAGAAGGAAAGATAGAAGGAACGAAGGGAAGGAAGGAAGGAAGGAAGGAAGGAAAAAAGGAAGGAAGATGAAAGGAGGAAGAAAGAGAAAAAGGAGGAAAAAAAGAGAAAAATACAGAATATAGCTTCAAGCAAAGTAGTGATTTTCTTTTTTTAAAATCAGGATTGGCAATAACAAGAAAATAGGAAGGACAAAGAATAATCTAAGAGAATTTTGATAATTGCTGACTAAGAAAATACTGTTGGATGGAAGATAAGATGGAAGTTAAGGCTTGAAGTGAAGAGTTGGGAAAAATGCATGTGTCAGAACTGAAATGACTGGTAAGCTTTGGGGATCACAATGTTTAACAGAAGTGGGTGGAAGCTTAAGCTTAAGCTTGGGGCTGTTAATGATGGAGTCCTCTGTGGTATAGTAATTGACATGTGTATACAGAATCATAACTGTTGTGTCTCACACAAAATACTACATGCATAAAAGGAGAACATGAAAATATTTCTTTTTCTGGCAAATCCAAAACCTTAGCTTTCACTAACCATGATTACACACTCTCTTTCACATCCTGTCCATTGCTTCTTTTTCTCAAAAAAAATTAAATTAAATATAATTAATATAATTAAATAAATTAATATTTAAATATAAGACTTTGTAAGTCTCAAAATCTTTACCATAATAGATTTTAAACATAAGTATTGACTGAAGTTATGAATTTACTAGTGATATATTATGAGAACTTTATATTTTAAGCATTATATAAATAAATCTAACAATAAAATGAATATGTGGCTATATACAAGAAAGAATAAAAACTCATTTTTTCCTAATGTTTGGATAACATCACAACACCCTGGAACATCAGACTAGCTAGACTATCAGATTAATGTATCTCTGATGATTTAGTATCACTTTTGAATATCATCATTTGACTTAAAATAATAACACACACACACAGATAAGTAAAAATAGAGAATACAAAGGAGGATGAAGGGGGATAGAATAGATAGATATAGTGGCTGAGCATAGGGAAAAAGGTAAGAAAGGGGGCACAGAGAGATAAGAAGGAAGAGATCAGACCTGGGGAGAGTGAGGGTGAGTTATAGAAGGCCTGTAGAGAAGAGAAACCGAAGATGGAGGTCTTTCTGTGACAAGCTGGAGACCTAAGTCAGGGTAGACTCCTGGGAGGATATGAGGGCTACTCAAGCACAGACTGCTAGTAGCAGAGGCCATAGAGACTAAAGAGTTCACCCATTTAACTAGGCTAGTCTCCTAGTAGAGGGATGGAACACCAACCCACCCACAAAAATTTTGACCCAGAATTTGCCCTTCCTACAAGAAAAATGTACAGGCAAGAAGATAGAGCAGATAGATCAGAGATTGAGGGAATGCTCAGCCAATGCCTAGCCCACCCAAAGTCCCACCCTATTGGAGAATGCCAACCTCTGACTCTATGAAGGATACTCTGCTAAGCTTGCAGACAGGAGCCTGTCAGAGTTGTTCTCTAAGAGGCACTACTCAGCAGCACCTCAAAACAGATGCTGAGACTCACAGCCAAACATTGGGTGATGCCTAGGGAGTCCTGTGGAAAAGTGGGAGGAAAGAGAAAAAGACCTGGAGGTGACAGGAGCTCCATAAGAAGACCAACAGAGCCAACTAACCAGGATCCAGAGGGGCTTGCTGAGACTGAAGCATCAACCAAGGACCCTGCAGGAACTGGACATAGGCCCCCTACAAAGACGTAGCAGATGGGCATCTCAGGTCTTCGGTGGATCCTCTAGTAAGGGAAGAAGGTGCTACATAGAACATGGACTAACTTGCCAGCTTTTTGATCACTTTCCCCTGGTGGGACTGCCTTGCCAGGACACAGGAGAAAAGGACAAACCCAGTCATGTTGAAACTTGGTGAGCTGTGATGGATGGGAAAAGGGAGCTCCCCAATTCTGAAGAAAAGGGGAAGGGGAGAGTACTGGATGGAGGGTGAGACTGAGAGGGGTGGAGGGATGGGCTACAAGGATGTAAAGTGAAATGGAAAAAATTGAGGAAGGAAAAATAGTAATTACTCTGCGATAATTAATATCCTTTTCTTTGTTTCAAAATCTACATCAGAAGGTAACCATGTACCAGATCATATGAAGTGGAGAAGTTTGGAATAACGTTCCAGCAGAACCTTGTGCCAAACAGGAATTGCTAAACTTGGAGTCAAATGTTTATACTGGATAATAAAATTCAGATTGGATGGATTCACCTGACCATAACTGCAACCATCTTGGATAACAACCATCATTGCTTCTTAGTAACTCTGGTCAGTTCTCCACACATCTCTAGTGCACTATAAACACAGAAGAAGCATAGTAGCGTGTAAAGCTTCATGCCAAAACCCTGGCACAGCACTCCATTGCCAGGAATGTGTCTTTGTCTCTCACGCCTTCACTTGAGATGAAACAGGTACATTCCTTCTTGGATGAGAACACTTTTGTCTCGATCAGAACACATCCACCTTGTGTGAACCCTACTGCAGTTCACCTGGTCTTGTTGTCAGGCAAAGCTATTCTTCAAAGACGTCATAATTAAATTATACTTTGTGAACTCCTGAATCTTTCGGTTTGTTCTGAAGAACCTTGAGATACCATTTAACAACATTGACAAAATAAAAGCAATGTCTGTCCCAGAACACATTCATAGTATAAAACTATTGAAAAGAATCTGGGAATAACAATAATACATCACACAGGATAAACTTATGCTTATCTCAACAGGAAAATCTATAACTTCAAAAAAATAAAAGGAAAATACTAAAATATACATATGAAGATAATGTTATAGAACTTATAGGTTATCATAAATTTTATAGGGTATTGTATGTGCACCTTCATATGTTAATTTTTATATTTATTTATTATTTTACATGTATCAATGTTACCTTGCATGCATTTGTACGTGTGGAGCCCAGAAGTTAACACTGGGCAACCTCCTCAAATTGCTACCTACTTTATTTTGGGAGATGACATCTTTTACTGAAACCTCAACTCATAGACCTCCAGCGACCTTCCTATTTTACTTCTCTGCACTGAAACCACAGGCCATGCTTCTGTACCTTTAGATGATTTCTGAGATCCAGAACTCATGTCTTCATATATATGTGACAACCACATTGATGAATAAGCTGCTTCATTAGCTCCTCTCATTTTCAGATTAACATTTACATATTTTTAAAAGTTCATATGTTCTGTACAAAGGTAATTTACCTACATTTTGAAAAGATTATCATATACTTATGTAACTTTAACTATGATGATGTTTATCTGCCAGCTTTATGTACTTTGTGCTTCTTGTGACCTATTTAAAGATTTTGTTTATTTGTTTTATTTTGTTTTGTTTTGTTTTGTTTTTATCTAAAGTTCCCAAATGTGTATTCTTACACTATTAACTTTAAAAAGCCAGGTACAAAATGTGTAGTCACATATGTTTTAGACTACTTATTTGTAATAATCTAAATATATATGTAGTAGTTAAAATATGCTACAAACAAGTAGTCTAAAATATATGTGTTGATTAATATATATATATATATATATATATATATATATATATATATATATATATATATATATATAT
>NW_026590699.1:12028852-12139826 GCF_907164565.1 Psammomys obesus
TATATATATATATATATATATATATATATATATATATATATATATATTGATCTGTACATAGACCATGGATCTGTTCATAGGCTGTAATCCTAAGAGAAGCAAAACCAAATTTGTATTTCATGGCTTAGATAAATGAAATCAGTGAGAAACCTAGAGATGGCAGGCTCAAAGCTACCTGTCTGTGAGAGACAGGTTCTAAATCTTCCTTGGATTTTGCTGACACAGGGACTTCCAGATGTCACATCCTAACAGTTGGTTATATGTAAACAAGACTATAATATAAAAATACAAAATCTGAGAGATTGTTAAAGGTGTGATTTAAACCCAGCAAATTAAGCATTGTTAATTCAATATACTTGACAAAAAAAAAAAAAACTGCAACAGAGGAACATGAAAGATTCCTATATATAATATCATGCGTTGTTCTTGAAAGGAATAAATGCATCCTTTTTTGAATGATTTTCCTGCCTTAAGTTTCCATGACATTTTATTTATCAGACTATCATTCATGTAAACATAATATAGGCAATTAACCAAAGCAGAACCTGGTATGCCACTATGTGAGAACAAGGAAAAATAAAGAATAAAAACCATATAACTTACTACTCTAATACACCCTGTCTACAGAATGCAATTTAAAATCAATGTGATTTATACATTATAAAGTATTTTATTGATAAAATAAGGTTGATATATTGGGCAGAGGTTTTTTATTTTTGTTTTGCTTTGTTTTTTTTTTTTTTGTTTTTTTTTTTTTTTTTCTTTTAAGCTTTAATTCTACCTTCTTCCCCTTGGGCCAAATGGTTTGGTAAATGCCACAATAACCACATTAATTTATGGCAAATTTTCTATTATATTTAAAATAAGACAACTAAGAAAGTGAAGAACATTTTGCTAGTTGTGCCTTTATTACTGTAATGACTTATAGAGGATGCCTTTCTCCTAGATACTGATTCAGTCTCTACTAATGTGATTGTTGCAAACTTGCTCAACTTTTCCCTCTTCGAAAATCCTAGGACTGTCTTTTGCATATATGTTTGTGTGGACTCAGGATTGTTCTTTTTTCCTGTATATATTTTTTTCTTTTTTTCCTGTATAATTTAATACATAGAAGCTCACAAAAAAACCTTGTGATTGAGCTTCCTTCACAAAGCAGATGTACTGATCCTTTTCTTTCAAAGGCCAAACAATGTCACAGCAAGAGAGAGAGAGAGAAAAAAAAAAAAAAAACAGCAGCATCTACAAAGAGCAAATATGATTAGAAAGTGCAGATGTCTCTGCTTATACCTGGTAGCATTGCGGTGTTTTCCCAGCTACAGATTATTATGGACTATTCCACAGTGGTTTCTTACTAAATCATAATTTGTTTTTAAATTTGACATTGAGCCATCAAAATGGTATAAAAAGACTACGTGGATAGAAACCTGGTAGCAGATGGGAGGAAGTTCAAATACAGGTCAGAACACAGCCTAACTGAGCTAAGAGTTCTTCATCTTTTTTCTAAATTAGACAAGCATTAAAATCCATGCACTGTGATGAGAAATGACAGTTCTGAGCCTTGTACACAAACAGCATGCAGATCATGGACAGGGTGTTACCTCACAGATATGATGTCTTCTGAAAGCTCTGACAAAAACTTGCAAAAATAAAACACGAAAAGTTCAAGGCTCTCACCCCTTGCCCCAAAGCCTCAGATGAGCTAAGTGGATAAGAAAATGTCCTTGCATTGAACTCATTATAGGCTATAAAATTTATACAGTTTGTAAAGAAGTATTTTATTTGATACCTCTTCTGATTAGGACTCAGGGAGGGAAAATATGATGCAATATTCAAGAGAAAAGAACCGCTAGTGATTCAGATGGCCTTGAGCTGAGCTTACCTACTTATTTTGTACATGATGCCATGTTATTTACATGGTTTTTTTGGTCAGGTATTAGTAGGTTTATGTTATATTCCTTTAAAACTAAGTACGAAGAGATAAAAATCACTCTATCAACCCAAATTATACATGAATCAACAGTTGGACTATTTCTAATTAAACTTTCTTTAGTTATAATATTGAACTCAGTTTGTAGCAAGCCACAATAATTGAAGACAATTGAATCAAACTGAGATTTGTGGAATTGGCAATATGAACTCAATGTCCATTACAGTATTCAAGATCTATATTAAAATAATTAACATCACAACTAGGTATTTTATGACTTCAGAAAACAGACTGGGACACTGCTGTCTTCTATGCCAATTTCATGTTTATCTTTCTGATATCAACAGCTGCTTCTCCCTTTGATGACTAAACAGTAAAACACAAAGGGCACGGTTATTATGCAATGAGTTATTCATTATGTCATTGCTGAAGCACGTTCAACAAACTATTTGAGTGACTTAAAACTAAATATAAACAAAACTTATCTCAATGTCCTTTACTGAAATGTAACATAATTGTCTTGTGGTTGGCTTGCGTTTTTTTAATCCTAAACTTTCCTCAGCGCTTCTCATTTTGTCTGACAGTTGTGTGTGCAGGTTGCCTGTATGCTGTGCTAATGTGTTCTTGTTCAGCAGTTATCTATTAAATAAAGTAAAGCAATGAAGGTGAGCTGGCGGACTCCAGGAGGACCTCCACAGGGTACACTCATGAAGTCAGTATGGGAGAGGCTCAGCTAGGACGCTCTTAGTCTTCCTAGATTTCTTAATCATACATAGGGATGTTGGGAGTTTGGAATTATGAGTATTTGAGATTCAGAAGACACAGTGGGTTTTCTAAAATGTAGGTTAAAAAATAAATTGATTGACTTTAACAGAGAAATCAGAAAGTGTGAGAGCTGGGGTTAAAGGCAGGAATGGACTACTTTTTAAATTAAATTTTTATTTTTTATATTAATTACAGTTTATTCACTTTGTATCCCAGCTGTAATACCCTCCCTCTTCCCCTCCCAATTCCACCCTCCATCCCTCAGTTCCTCATCTCCTCCTATGATCCTCTCCAAGTCCACATAGGGGACTTTTAGATAAGGATCTGGCCAATGGCTGTCTCCATGGGGATCCTTACTTCCCCAAGTGTGGGGAAAGCTTTGCATAGCATAAGAGCAACAGCTTTCCTTTCTTCATAAGACACTTTTACTTTCCGATGTAAATTTTGATGAATTCACATGTTTTATGGGATAACCCTGCAGTCATACAGGAAGGAGAGAGGAAAGATGCTCCATTGATGTGAAGAGGCAGTCTACCAAAGGATTGTGTGAGGATTCTAGGAGTTGTCCACTGGGCAGGAGGAGATGCTCAGGGCTAGGTTCCAAGAAGGATTGGAAACAGAGAAGTGCTGTGTTTGACTGAAGAGTAAAACCTTGCAATGTTATCCCACTGCTTAACACACAATGGAGAAACAGAGAACTTTTCACAACACTGTTTTTATGAAAACATAGATAGCTCTTGGTTTCAAACACCTATTTCTTTTACCTTGTACCAGTGTCTTACAGCTAATAATCTGATGTTGCTTCCACAGTCTTTCCAGCTATATATTTGAACTTTAATTTTTGTGAAATGAAAATAAATACTTTCATCATGTCCTTCATTAAACACTAAGTCCAAACCTTCCTCACAGATGAATACACTGGTTCTCCCTTGAGCTGGAAGACTGGATTCTTGCTGGCTTGTTTGTCTTGGAGATAACCCAGCTCCTTTTCTTTCTTTCTTTCTTTCTTTCTTTCTTTCTTTCTTTCTTTCTTTCTTTCTTTCTTTCTTTCTTTCTTTCTTTCTTTTTCTCTCTCTCTCTCTTTCTTTCTTTCTTTTTCTCTCCTCTTCTTCCTTTCTTTTTTTTAATTATTGCTACTGCTCCTAATAGATCCACAATGAAAGCACAGCCTTTGTGTATGAGGAATTTAGGAAGGGTGTGTGTGTGTGTGTGGCAGAAGGCAGAGGTACAAATGCCGAAATTTTACTCTACAAAGTTTGTGAAATACACCAAAGGAAGTATCTCAGAAGCATATCCATCCCTCCCAATCTAACTGATCATTCCAACCAAGGATTAGAGAGCAGCCTATAGGTAATGACAATGTTTCAGAAGAGTTGTCTGCTTAGTCTAAGAAAGGCAGCAACTTTATACGTGCCTCTACTTTCCTTTTTTTCATATTGATTTTTATCGTAATTTAAAAACAGTGCAAAGCATTCACAAGCAGAGAGACAGAATAAACTCTGTTTGCTTATTACACAAGAGAGCTTCTGAGTAGCAGAGAATGTAAATTTAGATTCAGGCACTAAAATTAAATCACACATCCTAAGGCAAATGATATGTAATAGTGAGAGCTGCACACATGGGACATGAAAGCACTATTGGATAAGGAAGCAAAATGCAGTGGTGGTGTAGGGCCAGTGTGATTTAATGAAGAGTGCTTTTGAAAACAGATTTCTTCTTCACCCTTGTCCATTGATTGCTGGCATATTAGCAAACAAATTACTGGAAGAGATGAATATCACAAACTAGAGAGACATTACTTATCTCCCGTTGAAGTAGCTTAATTTTACAGAGAACCTGCGGAGGCAGCTGGTGAATCCTTCTGGGTACACACAGAAATGGATTCTATGGGTTCCATTCTGGAATGGTCACTTGTGGATCCTGGCCAGCAGATAAATCTTACTGTGCTGCTCTCCGGCTGGCTTAGTTTTTATTACCTGCACGCCTTGGCTGGCTTCATGAAGTCTCACTCAACTTGGTGACCTGGGTCAAACATTTTTAGCATTCATCATAGACATCTTTGAATTCAGTCATCTCTCTCCCTCTCTCTCAAATCAACATCTTTATCTCAGTGAACTTGTTTTAAGATTTTGAGATTAAAATGTCTATTTGCTATCATTTAATAGGGTTACAGAATTTTATGACAGCTTTTTAAAAGATACAATTTTCCCCCTATTGAGTGATAAAGATCATTGTAGTAAATACTTTTTATTAGCAGATTAAACAGATGAAGACTGGAATCTAATGAATTCATGAGAAAAGCTTTATTTATTCATCTCATTTTTTTTTGTGTGTGTGAGCGATTTTTATGTCACTGATGTTTTGGGAAAACACTGTGTTACCTTCAATAGCTCTGATTTTGATAACAAAGGAATGCAGTTATGTTTTGCAGCTAGCTCTTCTAAACCATAAGTTTCTTAGTCCTAGACAGAAAAACTACCATCCAGCTCTCATGAAATTGCTGTTTGAACTTACACTATACAATCTTGGATGAAATAGTTTATTAACATTTTTATAATAAATTTAATGAAAGTAATGCCAAAATGCAATGTTTAAAAAGATAATTGTTCTTTGAAGTGAAAGAAGAAGTTATTTTCAATCATACTTAAAAAAAAAACGGAATGAACAGAAGACTGGAATGTGGAGGGGAAAGGAAAATAAGGAGGTTGGCTGGTTTCATATTCTCCTAATCTTTTTTTTTTTTATTTAAGAGAGAACTTCATATTTTGTTCATATTCCAGATTAGGTCGTTATAATTCAATCTTAAGGCACTGGTGCTGGCATAGAGGTTCTCAGCATTTAGCTGTCCTTGGAAAACGACTGCATTGTAGAGACATAGGATCTCTAGATTGGAGACAAGGCAATATAAACCAGAACTCCTGGGTGTAGATATATAAAGATTCATTTCTCTTATTCATTTAAGGACAACTCAAAAGAAAAACTCCAACTAACTGACTCATGCAGTTAGGGAAGCTCTCTTATGACAGCATGAGGGCAGAGCCTCAGTCTGTCCTCTGTCCTGTACCCTTTACCATGAAAGTGTTTGTCCTCAGAGAACTTGCAATACATGACTGCCTGCAAGCATCTGTTAGTATTTAGGCAGCCTGCTTCTGGGTTGCTAAGCAACCTGTGATGTCATCATGTCAGCCAGGTAGCCACACCTAACAGGCATGGTTAAGTTTCTCCTTAAAAGGATCAACCTGCCACTTTGTTGCTCTCTTGCCCTCTTACTCTCTTGCTTGTTCCCCTTTCTCTATAGGGGGCACTCCCTCCCCGCCCCCTATGGTGTCTTGCTCTCTTCTCTTTTTCTCTCTTCATCTCCATCTAATAAACCTCTCTCATATGAAATCTGTTGTGCACAGCATTCTTTCATTGGTCCTAACAGTATCTACTTCAAAACGTTTAGTGCTTCACCTAGTATAACTATCTCTGATTGAAACTCACAACTGCCTGTAATCTGCTTTAAAAAATAGTTGTTGAATTTTTCCTGTTAGTAAATGAATAATTTAGTTTGAATTCATATTAGGTTCTAACATGTCTTAGATTCCACTTGATATTAGAAAAACAAAAGAAAAAATTATTATAGTTGCTACTATAAATACTTGTAGACAAAGAATATCAATAACATCTGTACAAAAAAATTCACCTAAATTCTACCTTAATGATACTTCAGGTCATGTCACTGCCTGTGATGTGAGACAGACTTGGCACTAGAAGATGGTGCTAGGTAGCTCTCCACTTTATCTAAAGGTCAAGGTTAACTATATTTATTAGTCGTTTTCTGATTCACACTGATATAAAGTCAAAAAGAAAATGTCCCACTATGTAAATTTGGGGTCCAGTAATTAGTAAACATATAAGAGTAGGTTTGTCACTAATGCATATTCAATAAATATGAAGGATAAATGGTTTATCAAAACAGAACTTGCTAGAAAAGTATTAATTTATCTTATTGTATCATATTTTTGTGTGTCTTCAAGTGCATGGATATTCTTATGTGCAGGATTGTGTGTGTGTGTTTCTTTGCACCTGTGTAGAGGGTAAAAGAGGGCCCTAACAATCCTTCTCTATCATCTTCAACCTATTCCTTTCTAGAAGAGATTTTCCTAGAATCTGGGACTCCGTTTTCTCAAGTAAGCTGGAATTGTGCAACATCCAACAATGATGCTAGCTTTACCGTCCCTTGGAATTGTGGTTACTAGCATCTGTGAGGACTCAGAGCATGTAATTTGGGTTCTGGGATAGGAACTCCAAACCTTACGATTGCAAAAGGAGCTCCTTTAATCTTTGAGACATCTCTCCAGCTCCATAGAACAGGATTTACAGATCAAATTGCCCTTGATATTTGGTAAACAATGGAAAGTGGACTCTGTGAGGTTTTCAAAGAGCAAGCCACTGAGTTCACGTCAAAGACATCCCTGTTCCCTTTACTAGGGAACCCACCTGGAGACTTAGCTACCATGGGCTACATCTGAGCAGGGGTTCTAGGTTATATCCATGAATAGTCCTTGGTTGGAGAATCAGTCTCATAAAAGACCCCTGTGCCCAGAGATTTTGGTTCTGTTGCTCTCCTTGTGGAGCTCCTGTCCTCTCCAGGTCTTACTATCTCTCCCTTCATTCATAAGATTCCCTGAACTCTGCCCAAAATGCCTGATGCCTGTGGAAATACTTCTCTCTATGATGAACTCTTATTTTATGGAACTCTAAGCCCAAATAAAACCCTCCTGTAAGCTATTTTTGGTTATGGTGTTTTATAGTAGCAACAAAAAATAACTAATACAATAAAATTTTAATATTCTTTTTACAAAAATAAAGAAATACAAATATAAGTAAGAAAAAGCATGGGAATTTATATGTCTGAAAAAAAAACAGAAGAAAAGAATAGGCATTTCTAGATATGCTCTTACATATTAATAAAACATCATCCTTTCAAAGTTCAAATATTTATATTCTGCTATCACAATGTATAGTGATTTTATCTTTTTAAATTTAAACTCATTTTTAAAATGACAGTCATTAGAAAATTCTATGATAATATTAAAATATGTATGCATGCTAAGATGTAATGTTCTATATGCCTGTGTCTGTTTTGGTGTATGTACCCACACACAAAAGAGTCAGATTCAGTTGCAAGACATTGAAGAAGGGCACCTGGACTCCTGTTTGTGGTATTCTCCTCTCATCTTGTTTTACTATAAAATAAAAAGTTAGGAGTGACTAACAAGGTTTGCAAAATTGATGTAAGCATTCTGAGCTTTAGCATTAAGTCAATAGTAAGAAAAAATTATAGAATCATTGTTTCTTACTCTACTGCACAAGGAAAATTTTTATTTTAAGGTCCTTGTATACAGTTATCTATCATTTATGTGCTCATTAGAAATGTTAATATCCATTTATTAGAAGTAATAATCATTACTAATATTCTATTTCATTTTATTCTTAGATAATATTTAAGTGATAAAATTTGCATTAAAAATTTCTGGTTTAATTCTCTGGTTTGTTTGAATGACTATTCAATATATTTTACTTTAATATAATTCTAATATATTTCATTATATTGAAATATTTTCATTAACTAAGATGTATAGGTGTGCACTGTTTAGCCTATTTATTTATTTTATTTTATTTTTTATCTATATTTGGGGTGCAGTGAACTTTATTGATGGTATTCGAAAGAGCAGGGCTTCCTGATACTCTCCTGCTATACTAGGGGCCTGGGATGGAAACTATGAGAGAGATGCTCAGTGTCAGGGGCTGAGTTGGGACAGGGGCTCCTCGGCAGCCAAGGGCCTCTCTCTAGCTCTTGTGTTCTTGCTGGGGTAGGTGGTCCAGAGCTTCTTACTCCTTGGAGGCCATGTAGGTCATGAGGTCCACCATCCTGTTGCTTCAGCCGTATTCATTGTCACACCAGGAGATGGGATTTACAAAGTTGTCATTGAGGGCAGTGCCAGTCCCAGCATCAAAGGTGGAAGAATGGGAGTCACCGTTGAAGTCACAGGACCTCAGTGTAGCCCAGGATGCCCTTTAGTGGGCCTTTGGATACCTGCTTCGTCACCTTCTTGATGTCATAATACTTGGCAGGTTTCTGCAGTCTGCATGTCAGAACCAGGACAGACACCTTGGGGGTAGGAACACACTAGGAAGGCCATGCCCCCGAGCTTCCCGTTCAGCTCTGGGATGACCTTGCCTACAGCCTTGGCAGCACCAGTAGATGCAGGGATGATGTTCTGGGCAGCCTCAAGGCCATCACACCACGACTTTCCAGAAGGGCCATCCACAGTCTTCTGGGTAGCAGTGATGGCGTGGACTGTGGTCATGAGTCCTTCCAAGATGCCAGAGTTGTCATGGATGGTGTTAGCCAAGGGGGCAAAACAGTTAGTGGAGCAGCAACCATTGCTGACAATCCTGAGCAAATTGTCATGCTTCTCATAGTTTACACCAATCACAGACATGGGGGCATATTGGGGGAAGAGGCAGAGATGATAACCCTTTTGGCCCCACCCTTCAAGTGAGCCCCGGCCTTCTCCGTGGTGGTGAAGACACCAGTAGACTCCATAACCTACTCAGCACCATTTGTTTTTAGCAGGATCTCGCTCCTAGAAGATGGTGATGGGCTTACTGTTGATGACAAGCTTCTTGTCCTCAACCTTCACAAAATTTTTTCACTATTAATACTCTGAACAAATCTATGGAGCTTCTAACTATTGCAGACTGAATCAGTTATTAGAGATAAAAAGCCGAATTAAAAAATCTTGGTATATATAAAGTCTGGCTAGAGTATGACACCATAATAATACATTGAATTGACATTTATTCGTCAAAATAAAATTTCCATTAAAACTGAATTGTTTGTATTGTTAGAAGAAATCATAGAAACACATTATTGTGCTGTGTTTAACCCCAGCTTGAGTCATCAATTGGCATCTGGCTTTACACACTAGCCTTTTCCTTTTTAGCTTCTTATTCTGAGGTTCATTTCCTCTATGTCTCTGTCTCTGTTAGTCACTATCTGTCTATTTCTTTCTCTATATACCTTACTACATCCCTCCTTGCTTTATTGTGTTTTACTCTAGAATTTGCAGCTTTTTTATCATGTAAAACAGTCTTACATTGTCAAAGTTGGCAATAAATAACTGATACTCCCCCAAAAAAAGGAAAAGGAAGAAGCACCATACTTTATTTGATTCCATTCAACTTAGGCAAAATTAACTAATGTCTGCAGTAGAAATAATATGAAGTAATTTTGTAGGTTATTTAGGTCCAGGCAAAAGTTAAAAGAGTTCTTTTCTTTAAAAATGGAAATTAATAGTCATTAATATATTATGGGTTTTTGCTATTAGCCAAGGCCTTCCTGCAATGGAACTGAATATCCAGGCGAACACATTGTCAATGTAATTTCAGCTTTGGCAGTGGGGCCTGATTTTAACATGCAAGTCTCCACATTGCTGTCATTAAAGTACTGGAAAGGAACTCAAGAGTGATGACATTTTGTTCTTGTTTCTGTTTTGTTCTGTCTGTCTTCTCACTTTCTCAAGAGTCTAGATCACAAAGTACAGTTATCTCTTCAGCTCCCAACTCGAATGTTGGCATTCAGAGGAAGCTCTCAGTATACGTAACTATGACATCAATAAAGTTCAAGACCAGGAATATTATGCTGTTGATAGAACAAATGCTTGCTTCATCTTAATGAAGACGTGGTTTTGATTCCCAACATGGCATAACCCAAGAGTAGTGGTATACACAGTTAATCCTGCCATTGCATAGACAAGGCAGGAAAATCAGAAGTTCATGTCGTACACAGCCTGGGATATTTGGAACTGCTGTATACCGAAAATTAAAATCTAAAATTTTTATTTAGTTATCAAATGTGTAGAAACGCCCTCTGGATTAAAAAAAAAGGATACTTTTTTAATTAAAATTTTTATATTAATTACAGTTTATGTACTTTGTATCCCAGCCGTAGTTCCTCATTCCCTCCCAATCCCACCCTCCCTGCCTCATCTCCTTCCTGCCCCTCTCCAAGTCCACTGATGGGGAGGACCTTCTTCCCTCCCATCTGACTCTAGCTTATCAGGTCTCATCAGGACTGGCTGAAATGTCCACCTGTGGCCTAGCAAGGCTAGGGGGGACTACTTTTTAAAGGCAAATTAACGTTAACTTACTAGGAAAGTATGTTCAGTGATTTTTGATGAATCTGGTACTTATTCTGTGAAGAGGAAAATTGACAATTATCTACAATGATCAAGTTATGTAATAATTATCACATTCACAGTGGTAGAATTTTGCAATGTTAAAATGCCACCCAACATACTTTAGGGAACACTCAGTAACACAGTTCAGATCTTAAACGTATATATAGAAATGCTTTGGGCAGTAAATGGTTACCAGTATTTATTGCTTAAACTAAACATTTCCATATTAGCTAATTTCCAGAGGAGCATATGGTGGAAGTGTCCATGCAGATGCAATGCTAGCAGTCAGCTATACACCCAGTCATAATCATGCACAGTTCCCCTTGCCCAAGTCACAGAGCAAAGTCAGAGAAGTACTATACTTGGGCTGTCTGGAGTATGCTCTTGTCCTTGTTTCCTGCTAAAAAATTAAAATTGAATGGTTTTAAATATTAAGTAATAGTTGAAACATTCTGAAGTTTCCTTAGAAACAATTGTTGTGAATTATCTAAACTGGCACAATATTATTCCACACACAGAGAATAGGCTGTGAAATCTATTCTTTTTGTTACTTTGTTCTCACATCCAAATCATCTGCAAAGATTTTGATATTTGGTCACCTCTTTTCATTTTACCACTATCACCTGATTCTTCTGACTGTCTCCTGTCTGAATGTAGAAAATCCCTCACTGTTTGGCCATGTGTCTGGACACAGAATCTACCTCTAAGATTGATAAGGATCCTTTGTGAAAAAAAGGTAACCTGATCATACCTTCTTCCAAAAAACCTTGAATTATTGCAAAGATCCTTGAAGTGAAGGCATAGCTTTATACTCAAGGACCTGGCCAGCTAACCTACTTCCTCAGTGTTAATGCCACCCTTCAGTGTCCAGGGATCCAAGCCACCCATCAGTTCCACTTAGAGCTCACCTGACATTTTTGTCTTTGTCTCATCTTTTTCCATCTAGATTGAGATGTTTTCTGAAAAGCATTGCTTCTCCATCTCTGGGGTGCAACTACTTTTTTTTTTCCTTTTTTAATTTTAATTTTTATTATTAGTTACATTTTATTAACTCTGTATCTCAGCTGTATCCCTCTCCCTCATTCCCTCCCAAACCCACCCTTCCTCCTTCATCTCCTCCCTGCCCCTTTCCAAGTCCACTGCTTGGGGAGGACCTCCTCCCCTTTCATCTGACCCTGTTTTATCAGGTATCTTCAGGACTGGTTGCAAAGTCCTCCTCTGTGGTCTATACACCTAACGAAGATAAACAAGAAAGAGGACCCAGGGTAAGATGATTAATCTTTATTTAGAAAGACAAATGGGAGGTGCATTGGACGTAGGAGAAAACAAGTAACAGGACAGGAGCCTACCGCAGAGGGCCTCTGAAAGACTACCTAGCAGTGTATCAAAGCAGATACTAAGACTTAACCAAACCATCGGCAGAGTACAGGAAATCATATGAAAAAAGGGGGAGTTAGTATGACATGGAAAGGATAGGAGCTCTAAAAGGACCAAATATATCTGGGCACAGGGTCTTTTCTGAGACTGACACTCCACCGAGGACCATGTGTGGATATAACCTAGAACCTCTGCTCAGATGTAGCCTGTGGTAGCTCAGTAACCAATTGGTTTCTGATATTTCGACAGGAACTCAATGGCAGGCTCTTTGATCTCCCCATCCCCCAAGGGAGGAGCAGTCCTGCTAGACTGCTTTTAAAAAAACTTGGATAATATGTTTCTTCAAGAGAGGAGGGAAGAAAGCAGTTGTGGAAGAGTAATGAAACTGGTGAATCTCTTATTTGTTCTTTTTTCCCCCTGCAACTCGTTCTTCCTTGACATAATTCCAATTGAATTGATGGTCTTAAGAAATGGAGGCATTATTTGTGTTTCTTTTTCACAACATGTTTTTCCTTTGGGAAAAAAATAATTTCCATTCAGCTATATCTGGGCAAATATATTTACTTGTCCTATTACATAGCAATATTTTTATCTTAAGTTTGCCTCTCATTCTTCAACCCAATGATTCAAATTTGAGTAGAGATAAAAGATTTTTGTAATTTTGTTTTTTCAGATACCATTAAGTGGTGTAGCATTGCAAACACCTATTTTACTTTTAATTTATTAAAATATGAAATAAAAGTATAAATTTCACAAAATTCATCATGAAGATACAGAAAATGTAAGCTTATTCACACATGCATGTATTTCTAGATGATGAAATGTTCAAAAATGTTTTTTTCATATAAGCTTCTATAGCTGTCATGTATACCCAATTTCTTTTTTTTATTTTTTAAATTTTTTTATTAATTATAGTTTATTCACTTTGTATCCTCCCCTGTAGCTCTCTCCCCTTCCCCTCCCAATCCTACTCTCCCTCCCCCTTCTCCATCCATTCCCCTCCCCAAGTCCACTGATAGGGGAGGTTTTTCTCTCCTTCCTTCTGATCCTAGTCCATCAGATCTCATCATGAATGGCTGCATTGTCTTCCTCTGTGCCCTGGCTCCTCCCTCTATTATATGCTTGGCTTATTTAATTCTCGGATTAAGTGACATATAGATGCACTGCTCCCATATCTATCTAACGTCAGGCTTTACATTTTACATATGGTAGGTTAAAACATAGGCATTTGAGGTGAATTCAAAAGTGTGTTATTTGATGGGGGAGAAAGTATTCTCCCTTGACATTCCATTTAAAAATTTACCAGCTAGTAGTGTTTCATGGTAGAGAACAGGCAGTTTCAAGTAATCAGTCAACACTATGAATTGTTTACTATCTTAACCCATCAGGGCTGACTTCTATCATGTATCTGAAAAAAGTCTATCCAGCGCATAGAGGAGCCTGGAATCAAGTTCAAATTTATTTTACAAATTGTCTCAGTATGAAGTTACTTAATAAATTTTGTCTCATTTTTTTTTCAGTTCTACAATGAATGGATTAAAATCTGTACCAAAGCTTTTCCTGTTGTGCACGCTCAATGTCTTCTTCTACAGTGTGCTGATATTTCATTCCCTAGGATGCTTATTGGACCCACCTAAAATGCCTATTTTATGATAATCTAATTTTATGCATTTGTTGCTGGTTCAGTAAACAAAATTGATACAAGCCAATAGACGCTAACAGATGTAAGATGCCCATTTACCTTTAAGCATCACTGCCCAGTTTGCAACATCCAGTGTCCATGTCCAGGCTCCACCGCCTGCAGCCTTCGTGGTACCAGGCCGCTATCAGGTTGTGTAGCACATAGAAGAGTCTTCACAAATATTGAATGAATGACCGACTGAATGAACATGGAAGTGTTAAATAAGTATAATTTTGTTATTTTAAACTCCAGGAGTTTAGATTCTCCTAGTGCTCACAGAAAAATACATCAGTTGTTCACCTCTGCTATCAAAGTTTTTCCAGAATGTAAGATGCTCTCATCTGATCAATTTTGAGAAACTAACCATAGAGCAAAACTCTTATTTTTCTTACTCTTAGTTTTAAAATTTACAGTCTCTGACAGAAATCACAAGAGGAGCTATTTGGGTTTTCTACTTCATTATATAATTAGCTGTAAGATGAAAGCAAGTTCCGCCAAAATCATTGAATCCTTTTTCAGGCACCATCTATCATTATGTCACTATTTCCTTCGAACCGTTTTGTGTGTTGCTTTTGATGCTTAAAATACTTCTGCTAAAATGGGAAACGAGATGGGCTTTACAGCTGTCATGATTTAAAGACAATCTTTTACAGTTCCTCCTCACAGTTTCATTTTTTAAAAATATCTGTGTATACCTCCAGACCTTCTATCTGTAGCTAATTTTTTACATGTTAAGAAAAATGTATCCAACCTCATCTTGAACATTTGGGGTAACATAAATTCTCTGAAATATTTTGCATTAAAATACATTAAATTACAAAATCAATCTGATTTTCAAAAAAGAGCAAATATGATTAACCAACCTAAAAATAAAGCTAAGGTTCCTCTTAAAGAGCTTCCATTTGTTCTTTTAAGTATGTGTGTATATGCACATACACACACACATAGAGAGAGAAATACATGGTTCTTTATCAAGTTATCAACTACTTTGTCTTCTATCAGTAAAGGCTTGAATACCTTGAATTTATCTGTGCTGGTGTCATAAGGAGTAGTTGTAGGGAAGGTGATGGATTTTAGAGACCTAAAACAAGTGTCCCACTGTCACCTTAATGAGATACAACTTAATGACACGGCTGTAAGTTCTGCCATCTTATGACTATTTTTTCATAGTCAAGGATGATTATAATCATAATATGAGGACACGAAAACCTAAACCATCACATCTGGGTCCTAAACATAAAATACCACACAAGCCTGTAGAAAAGCTTTCAAAGTAAATCTGCTACATGAATTTGAAAGTAGGGCTTCATGGAAGAAGTTGGAGGAAGAAAGGGAAAGGGGAAAATGACACAATTATACTTTAATTTTTAAAATAATTGAAAATACACTTCCAATGACAAAGATGTAGACCTGTGGACTCGGGTTCTGCAAGATATGCATATTTTGTAAACTTCAGACTGCACTTACGTACAGTCCTCCTACAGGAATCAAAACCCACACTACTAAAATTTGAGACATGACTATTTTGTATTCTTCTTCTATATTATTCTGCCACACAATTCACAGTTTAGATTCCACCTTTGTTCTCAAGTTGCATTGTCTTGCTTTCTAACAAGTGAATTCATAGGTTTATGAATTCATAGATGCCATGTCATAATACTCTGATGAATATTATTAATTTTTCTAGTATACATTTGTATATGTGTATATTGGATTATACCAGTTGACACAGTAATTTCCAGTGTCCCTGAATACATGGATTTTCTCTATCATAACCAATTAGAGTAAAGCATCCAGACAAGCAATATTTTATACTAGATATTTTTTTGGATAGATATTTTTCAGAAGGATAAACTTGGGAAAAAAGACATTTTCTTTCTTCTCCAACTACAGCTATCTATAATTTCATGTTCCCCACATGAATTTGGCCATGCAAAGGTCCTAATGTGAGAGGAGCTCCCTATGTAAGTGAGGACATATCCTTCTCTCCCAGGTCATCCTATCTTGCAATCTGTCTGTCACAGGGTTTGAGAGGCATTGTGGAAGTTTTCCAGAACAGTGTATAGAGAGAGTGGCTTTATCCTGACTACTCTGTGCATCAGCTTCTCTAACTCTCTGTAGTTTCAGCTGTACACACCCCATTGAGGTCGGCCCCACCTCTGAGCACAGTGCCTACCAAACTGATCATGCTGATGTTTTCAAAGTGAAAGAGCTCCTTAAGTGATCTTATTAATTTCAAATCTACTTGTATTTAAATTTTCTGTGGAACTTCTTTTGATGAAAATGAATATGTCTTAAAATCAAGAGCATAAAATTTATTTTTAGTACTTATTAAAAAAAGGCTTCTAAGTTGGTCATGGCTTAAGTTTTTCTTATTATTAATAGTTATTATTCCCCAACTAATCAAATCCCCAGAGGAATTCTTCAGCATTTTTATCTGAACATTACATTCTTTGAACTCAGGATCACAATGGTCATTATTTCAAGTGACATACCTTTCAGCATTTATTCAGCAGATATGGCTCCTTCCATATTTCAGATTCAAAATTAGACATCTCTTTATTATTTAAGTTGGCCTTGTCTTACACCCAACTTCAAAATTATTTTAGGATTCATGGTTTATTGGTCTAGTTTACATAATTTGTAGTTTAGTTTAGGTGCCCTATAATTATTTGGAAGTTAACTTAAGGCATACTCATTCATTTATTCGTTGTTTTTTTTTCTTTAGAAAGCTTAAAATATTTAAATGCAATCTTCTCATCACTATTTTTATGATTCTATTTTTCAGGAATATCAGTTTAAATTAAAATCTCTTATAAAATATGTATCATTAATTTTATATCAGTTAGATTTACTACCTACACTCTTATACCAGAGGTTCTTGAATAAGAAAACTTTTAATATAGAGGAAAAAAAAAAGCTAATATTCTCGGGGTTGTAAAGTGTAATGGTATGCAATGGACCGTTTAAGAGGAAGTAACTGCTGTACAGACTTGTATTTAATATGATCCGGTTGCCTTGAGCACTGTGCTTAGGGAAGGCTGTATTGCAAAGCTGCGCGTTGAGTTGAAACACACTGGGCCCCATGTTGTATTGCATGGAATGTTAAATTCAATGATACAAATAACATTGATAAAATAAACTAACTGGTTTCTTAGCTACATTTATCAAAGGATTGGTTTGTGAGGATGAAGAAAATAAAATGAGACTAAAGGTTTTATTTTAAAAAATAGTGTAAATCCTGGGATGATAGCAAAATAAACAAAGAGAGAAGAATTACAGAACAGGGGAAGTTGAGAGTGTACATGTATAATTTGGAAGATCTGTGATATCAGTTGCAGATGACATATGAACCAACCAAATCAAGATGTCAAATACAACACAGACATTTGTAGTCTAGAGGGAGCATAAATGCCAGGACATGCACATAGTGTTCATCAATCTGAGGATGCTCCTCCAAACCACAGTGATGAGTGAGATTACATGGAGTCTGTAGATAGGAATTGTGCCCTAGTCTTTGTAGTTGTTGATGTCTGATTTAAGGTTTCAAGGTTAATGCAGAAAACAGAAAAATAAGCTTCCAAAGAGCCCGAGAAGTAAGAAGAAAATTCAAGGATGATATGATGCTGTAAAAAATTAACAAATGCTGCAGCTGCCGTTTTTCCTTGTATGGTTTAGTTTCTTTATAAAAAATTAGGTGTGCATGCATGTATGGATTTATCTTTGGGTTTTCGATTTGATTCCATTGATCAACCAGCCTATTTCTATGTCAGTACCATGCCATTTTTATTACTATTTCTCTGTAATATAACTTGAAGTCAGGTATGGACATACCTCCAGAAGTTCTATTATTCTATAGGATTGTTTTAGTTATTCTGGGTTTTGTTTTTTTTTTTAATTATTAATTACACTTTATTCACTTTGTATCCCAGCCATATCCCCCTTCCTCTTCCCCTCCCTATCCCACCCTCCTTTCCCCTTCTTCACGCATGCCCCTCCCCAAGTCCACTGATAGGGCAGGTCCTCTTCTCCTTCTTTCTGATTTTAGTCTATCAGATCACATCAGGAGTGGCTGCATTGTCATCTTCTGTGGCCTGGTAAGGTTGCTCCCCATTCAGGGGGAGGTGGTCAAAGAGCAGGCCAATCAAAGGCAGTCCCTCTTCCCATTAAGAGCTGGAGAGGACGGGAACCACACAAGGAGAACAACAGAACCAGAAAATTTGAACACAGGAAACTTCCCAGAGACTCACACTCCAACCAAGGACTATTCATGGAGATAACCTAGAACCCCTACACAGATGTAGCTCATGACAGTTCAGTGGGTTTTGGTTTTTTACATATGGAATTTAAGATTGTTCTTTCAACGTCTATAAAAAGTGCTCCTGGTCTAACTTGATGTCTACATGTAGAAAAATGCAAATATATCCATATTTAACACCCTGCACAAAACTCAAGTACAGGTGTATAAAAAAAAACCTCAGCATAAATCCAGATACAGTGAGTTTGCTAGGGGATAAAGTGGGTAAGAGCTGTTTAGTTCTTAGTACCCTGCTGAGGTAACTCACAACTGTCTCTACTCAGCTTCAGTGACATCCTGCATCCTCTTCAGGCCTCTGCACTCAGTTGACTCTCTCACACACACATATACAAACATAAACACAAACACACATACACACATGAAAGAGAGAAGAGACAGAGGGGAGCGTGTGTGTGCGTGTGTGTGTGTGTGTGTGTGTGTGTGTGTGTGTGTGTGTTTGTGCTCAAGCATGTGTGTGTGTGTGTGTTTGTGCGCAAGCATGTGTGTGTACTGTTCTTTGTCTTTAGCAGTCACAGTATAAGTGGTTGTTCGGATGAGAACGACTCTTGAAAACTTGTTTTCCAGGTGTAGAACTGGAAACTGTGTGGGAAGACTTAGAATGCGATCCTGTTGGTGGAGGTGTGTCACTGCGGGCAGGCTTTACGGTTTCAAAAGGCTCTTGCTATTCCCAGTATCCCACGCTCTTCCTATTTGCTGACCAATGTGTGAATTTTCAGCTGTTCTTACAGTTACACCTTACTCTGCCATCACAGACTTTAACTCCCTGAAACCGAAAGCCAAAACTAAATCCTTCCTTTTAGGATTAGCCTCGGTTGTGGTGTTGTATGACAAAAATGGAAACTAAGACATGTTCTTATCTACTTAACCTCTGTGACCGTTTTTGTCACCTTCAACCTGGGACTTAATTTGAGAACGTTAAAGCTGGCTGTGACTTCGTGAACTATTCTTTCCAACTGCGTGTTTTGTATTGGAGGAACCTGAGACCACTAGGAATTCAGTCGTTATACAAATGGCTCATTGCAGTCCAAAAAATTGAAGCCTACTTATTTTTAGTTTTTGAGACAATAATTTATGATTATTCTATTAGATGTCTTTCCACCTCCATGTTCTCATGGCAGACAATTAAAATATCTCCTTTCTAAGTCTGAGCCAGATATTAGAAATTATATGAGAGGCTGTGCCATGCACACCCTTTCCTTTCCAGCCTCTGCCTTGGACCCTGCAGCTGCCTCAAGGTTGATGCCTAAGAAAAACCGGATTGCCATCTATGAACTCCTATGTAAGGAAGAGGTGTTGGTTGCTGAGAAAGATATCCATGTGACCAACACCCCGAGCTGGCAGACAAAAATATGCCCAACTTTCACATAGTGAAAGCCATGCGGTCTCTCAAGTCTCAAGTGAAGGAACAGTTTCCCAGGAGACATTTCTATTGGTAACTTAGAAGTGAGGGCATCCAGTGTCTCCGAGGTTACCTCCACCCATCTCCGGAGGGCTTGCCCTCCACCCTTCGCTGCTGCTGTCCTGACACTGGCAGGCCTTGCCCCAAAGAGAGAGGATAAGCGACACAGAAGAGTCACGATAGAGGAAGCAGACAGAGACACAAACAGAAGAAACAACTGACAAGGAAGCTGAGGCTGAGGCTGGCTCAGCAGCTGAATTCCAGTTTAGAGGTGGCTTTGGTCATGGACATGTTCAGCCAACTCAGTGAAGTTGGAGATTGTGTTGTGTTGACTAAACATTTTAAAAAGATATGAGAAATAAGAGACATATTAAAAACTATATTTTATTTTAAGCTTTTGCTCCTTTTAAAAATTCTATTTATTTATTCATTCATTTATTTATTACGATTCGTTCACTTTGCAGCACCCTCCCTTGTTTCCTCCCATCCCACCCAACCTTTATCTTCTCCCCCTATGCCTTTTCCCTAGTCCACTGCTAGGGGAGGTCCTCCTCTCCTTCTATCTGACCCTAGCCTATCGGATCTCATCAGGACTGGTTGTATTGTCTTCCTCTGTGGCCTGGCAAGGCTGCACCCCTGACCATGGGGAGGTGATCAAAGAGCCAGCCACTGAGTTCAGAGACAGTCCCTGTACTCCTTACTAGGGAACACACTTGGAGACTGAGCAGTCATTTTTGTGTGTGGTGCTACATATTGAACCCACAGTGTATAGAAGAGACACTTTTCCAGAACTATAACTACAATCTTCAACAGAAGAAAACAAACAAAAAAAAGCATGAAAATATACATTAAAAGTTGTAAATATTAGAAATGTCATGTGATTTTATTGTAATATTACAATATCAGATTAAATTGTATTTCTTTGTAGTAATATACTTAGATTTCCTTTCACTTCCTCCAAAAGACAATTATAATTAGCTCATTAAAAAATAACTCTTAAGATAATGTACACAAATTTGATTAAAATGTGTAGATAATGGGGGTACAAATAAATGCTGTTTTCCATTGATTCCCATTGATATAGTTACTCTGTCTGTAAACAGTGGTAAAGTTCCCAAGTGCTGTGCATAGACACAGATATGAATTTAAAGAACCTCATTATTGAGAATCACATTTGAAGCTGAAAATCTTAAAAAGCTATTTTTTTCCATGAGAGGACCTCTATGCATATTTAATTATGACATGATTTATATAAGATGAGTGCCTTGTAGAATCTTTAATATTTTTTCTTACAAAAGCATTCTGCAAGAATAAATGGGCACTGAACAAACTTGCCTGACATAGTAACAGTATGATAAAAAATACTTTTTGCTCCCATCATTCTCTGCTGCACCCTTATTGCTTCTCCTGTTCTTCACGGATGAGTTCTGTGACTTCTGTCTCATCCCATGTACCTATGTAGGGAGATGGAGGAGCTGTGTGTTCTCTACCATATTAAATAAAAGTCAAGGTCAGTTGCCTAGACTTTTGCTGCCAACCAATTTTTTCCTGTGAAATGGAAATTTCACAAAGAAGCTCAGGCTGGGTTAGAATTCTCACAGTAAAACCTAGAATATTTTTTTTTGTCTAATATAATTTATTTTATATAATTTTCTTTTTTTACTGTTATAGTATTAAACCTTTAAAAACACCAATGCATATTTTAAATAAAAATATCTTAGATTATTAATCAAGAAAAATTAAAAAAATACTATCATACCTCTATAAATTTTAAATGTCACTGATCCAAAAATAATGTTTCTGCTTTACTGGAGGTATTTTGAATTATGAGGTAGACACAAGTAAAGCACACTCATTTAAAAAGTTGTAGACTGTGATGCTGCTTTTACTTATTCAAACAGTGATATGGAAATAAAACACTGCCTATTTCATAAATACTATTTGTGAATAGGTAATATCTCAATATTTCACATGAATATAAAATTAGTAATAAATGATATGAATGGAATGTGTTATGTAAGTGTCAAGTAGAACTTTAAAAATGAATCTTTTGTTGGGGAAAATTTTAGAATAATCTCAAAGTAATAAAATTAAATCAGCTATTAAAACTGAAATGAAATGAAATTTGGATAAAGGAAAAAAGTTTTCTTTTTTTATTTTTTAAAATTTTTTACTAATTACACTTTATTCACTTTGTATCCTCCCTGTGGTTCCCTCCCTCCTCCCTTCCCAATTCTGCCCTTCCTCCTCTGTCTGCACGCATGTTCCTCCCCAAGTCCACTGATAGGGGAGGACTTCTTTTCCTTCCTTCTGATCCCAGTCAATTAGGTCTCATCAGGAGTGGCTGCATTGTCCTCTTCTGTGGCGTGGTAAGTCTGCTCCCCCTCAGGGGGAGGTAATTAAAGAGCAGGCCAATCAGTTCATGTCAGAGACAGTCCCTGTTCCTATTACAATAAAACCCACTTGGACACTAAACTGCCATGGGCTACATCTGTGCAGGGGTCCTAGGTTTTCTTAATGTGTAAAATATTTTTTTAAAGAAAACAGGAGTTAAAGTGTCTTTACTCCTTTAAACTTGCTGTTTAAATTAATAGAAAATATGCAAATATTTAGAACATTTTCTTTAAAAGTATTTAGATCAATAACATAACTAAATATAATTATTATCTATCTTGCTAAAAAAAAAAAAAGATAAATGAAACATCCACACAATAAATAAATAGATTTTAAAAGGGAGAGAGATTTAGTATAGTATAGGAAAACATACTTAAAAAAAATAATTAATTTATCCTTTGCCAGGAAAGAATACACTAGTGCTGGCCTTCATGGCTTCACTTTTGATACAGCTTTGAGACAAAAAAGAAAATTTACTCCAAAATCTCCTTCACATTTTTTTTGGAGCGGGCTTTCCTATGAAGGAGCTTTTATCTTTTACCTTTTATCTTAATAATCTAAGATTTTTGCACATTACTCACTACTAATTTTATTTGGATCCATAATTATACTCTTATCCTCTTTTTTGCATTTTATTTATTTATTTTTGTTAATTACAGTTTACTCACTTTGTATCCCAGCTGTAGCCTCCTCCCTCATCCTCTCCCCACACTACCCTTCCTCCCTCATCCCTCATTCATTTCCTCCCATGCCCCTCCCCAAGTTCGCTGACAGGGTAGGTCCTCCTCCCCTTCCATCTGACCCTAGCCTTTCAGGTCTCATCAGGACAGGATGCATTGTCTTCTTCTTTAAACTAGCAAGGTGGGTCCTGCCTCAGGGGGAGGTAATCATTGAGGCCAATCACTGAGTTCATGTCAGAGACAGTTCCCATTACTAGGACACCCACTCAGATACTGAGCTGCCATGGGCTACATCAGTGCAGAGGTTCTAAGTTATCTCCCTGTATGGTCCTAGGTTGGAGTATCAGTCTCAGAAAAGATCCCTGGGCCCAAGATTTTGGTTCTGTTGTTCTCCTTCTGGAGCTCCTGTCCCCTGCAGGTCTTTATATCTCCCCCTTTTTTCATAAGATGCCCTGTACTCTGCCCAAAGTTTGGCTAAGAGCCTCAACACCTGCTTTGATATCCTGCTGGTCCTCTGGGGTAGGATCCTGTCCTGTTCCTTGTTTTCAGATGTCCATCCTGTTTGCCTTTTTGAATGAGGATTGATCAACTTACCCAGGGTCCTCCTTCTTGATTAGCTTCTTTAGATGTACAGATTTTAGTATGTTTATCCTATATTATATCTAATATCCACTTATAAGTGAGTACAGACCATGTGTGTCTTTCTGCTTCTGGGATACCTCACTCAGGATGATCTTTCTAGTTCTCACCATTTGCCTGAAAATTTCATGATTTTCTTGATTTTAATTGCTGAGAAGTATTCCATTGTGAAAATGTACTATGAATTCTGTATTGATTCTTCAGTTGAGAGACATCTGGGTTGTTTCCAGATTCTAGCTATTAGGAAAAAAACTGCTACAAATATATTTGAGCAAATGTCCTTGTTGTGTACCTGAGCATATTTTGGATATATGCCTAAGAGTGGTATAGCTGGATCTTGAGGTAGCACTAACCTTAATTGTCTGAGAAAATGCCAGATTGCTTTCCAAAGTGGTTATAGAAGTTTACATTTCCACCAGCAATGGAGGAGAGTTCCCCTTTCTCCACATTCTCTCTAGCATGTATTGTCACTTGAGGCTTTGAACTTAGCCATTCTGATGGGTATAAGGTGAAACCTAAGGGACGATTTGATTTGTATTTTCCTGATGAACATTTTTTTAAGTATTTCTCTGCTATTCGATATTCCTCTATTGAAAATTCTCTCTTTAACTCTGTACCTCATTTGTTAAATTAGATTACTTGATTTGTTGCTTCTTAACTTCTTGAGTTCTTTATATATTCTGGATATTAGCCCTCTGTCAGATATAATGTTGGTGAAGACCCTTTCCCAGTCTGTAGGCTGTCATTTTTTTTCTGATGACAGTGTTGTTTGTTTTACAGAAGCTTTACAGTTTCATGAGGTCCCCATTACTGAATGTTGATTTTAAAGCCTGTGCTGTTGGTGTTATGTTTAGGAAGTTGTCTCCTGTGCCAATGAAGTCAAGGCTCTTCCCCATTTTTTTTTTTCCTAACAGATTTAGTGTGTCTGGTTTTATGTTGAGTTCTTTGATCCATGTGGACTTTAGTTTTGTGCAGGGTGATAAATATGGATCTATTTGCATTTTTCAACATGTAGACATCCAGTCAGACCAGCACCTTTTTGCTGAAGAATCTGTCTTTTTTCCATTGTATGGTTTTGGCTTCTTTGTAAAAAATCAGGTGTCCGTAGGTGTGTGGGTTTATTTCTGGCTTTTCTATTTGGTTCCATTGTTCTACCATTCTGTTTCTCTGCCAGTACTATGCAGTTTTTATTACTATTGCTCTGTAGTACAATTTGAGAGAAGGGTTGGAGATACCTCCAGACAGTCAGTTGTTATACAGGATTGTTTTAGCAATTCAGGGTTTTTGTTTTTCCATATGAAATAGAGAATTTTTCATTCAAGGTTTGTAAAAAATGTGTTGGTATTTTGATGGGAATTGTATTGAATCTGTAGATTGCTTTTGGCAAGATGGCCATTTTCACTATGTTAATTCTACTGATCCACAAGCATGGGAGGTCTTTTCCTCTTCTGATATCTTCTTCAATTTCTTTATTCAGATTTGAAGTTTTTTCAAACAGGTCTTTCACTTGCTTGGTTAGAGTCAGCCCAAGGTACTTTATTTTCTTAGTGGCTTTGTGAAGGGTGTTGTTTGCCTAATTTCTTTCTAGGCCCTTTTGTCTTTTGTATACAGGAGGGTTACTGATTTTTTTTTTTTTGAGTGAATTTTGTTTCCAGCCACTTTGCTGAAGGTGTTTATCAGCTGGAGGAGTTCTCTGGTTGAATTTTTGGGGTCACTCATGCATACTATCATATAATCTGAATAGTGATACTTTGACTTCTTCCTTTCCGATTTGTATTCCCTTGATCTCCTTTAGTTGTCTTATTGCTCTAGCTAGGACTTCAAGTACTATGTTGAAGAGATACAGAAAGAGTCGGCAGCCTTGTCTTGTTCCTGATTTCAGTGGGATTGGTTTAAGTTTCTCTCCACTGAGTTTGATATTGGCTGTAGGCTTGCTGTATATTGTCTTTACTATGTTTAGGTATGTGCCTTGTATCCCTGATCTCTCCAAGACTTTAAACATGAATGGGTGTTGGATTTTGTCAAATTCTTTTTCAGCATCTAAGGAGATGATCATATGTTTTTTTCTCCTTCAGTTTGTTTATATAGTGGATTACATTGATGGATTTCTGTATATTGAACCACCCTTGCATGCCTGGTATGAAGCCTACTTGGTCATGTTGGGTGATATCTTTGATGTGTTCTTGGATTCAGTTAACCAGTATTTTATTGAGTATTTTCTCACTAAAGTTCATAAGAAAGATAGGTCTGAAGTTCTCTTTTTTTGTTGTGTCTTTGTGTGGTTTCTGTGACTGTGGCTTCATAGAATGTGTTTGGTAATGTTCCTTCTATTTCTATTTTGTGGAATTGTTTGAAGAGAATTGGAGTTAGCTCTTCTCTAAAGGTCTGGTAGAATTCTGAACTTTTTTTTGGATGGGAGACTTTTGATGACTGCTTCTATTTCTTTGGAGGATATAGGACTATTTAATTTCTTTACCTGAAACTGATTTAATTTTGGTTAATGGAATTTATCAAGAAAATTATCCATTTCATTTAGATTTTCAAATTTTGTAGTAAGAGCTAATGATTCTTTGGATTTCCTCAGTGTCTGTTGTTATGTCTCTCTGTTTGTTTCTGATTTTGCTGATTTGGATAGTTTTTCTCTGTTTTGGCTAAGGGTTTGTTTATATTGATTCCTAAAGAAACAGCTCTTGGACTCATTGATTCTTTGAATTGAATTGTTTTCTTTGTTTCTAATTCATTGATTTCAGTTCTGTTTGATAATTTCCAATTGTCTACTCCTCTTGGGTGTGTCTGCTTCTTCTTTCCTCCCCCCCCCCCCACTAGGGCTTTTGGGTGTGGCCTTAAATTGCTTGGATGAGATGTGTCAAACTTCTTTCTGGAGGCACTTAGTGCCATGAACTTATGTCTTATCACTGCTTTCATTGTGTCCCACAAATTTGGGTAAGTTGTGCCTTCATTTTCATTGAACTTTAGGAAGTCTCTAATTTCTTTTTCATTTTTCCCTGACCAAGATGTCATTGAGTAGAGAGTTGCTTAGTTTCCATGTGTATGTCAGCTTTTTGTTATTTCTGCTTTTGTTGAGGTCAAGTTTTTGTCCATGGTGGTCTCTCATCCCTTCTCTTAACTCTTAAATTTTACCACAAAGCTCAAGAAGAAAGCAGATATAGTGCCTTCAGGATTTTATTTGAGCATACTAGGTCCCTCACTTACGTATAATCCTTTCTGAATAAATAGCATGTTTCCCCCATGTCACACCATCTTTTGGCTTCTAAGGCATGGCCAACAGTGCCACGTATATGATGAATTAGGCTTTATCTCCTTTATATATTTTAATCAGCTGTTCTGAGCATCATAATTAGTATTATCTGAAAGGTCTGTTCCTGGCAATGTAGATATTCTCTGTCATACTGTTTAAAATTCTTTCAACTTCTAATCATTACGCAATTCCAAAGGAATGTGTGCATTTGTTGTGGTTTGAAAGTGAAATGTCTTGTTTAGCTTCTTTAGGTGTACAGATTTTAGTATGGTTATCCTATATTATGTCTAATGTCCACTTGTAAGTGAGAATATACCATGTGTGTCTTTCTGTTTCTGGGTTACCTCACTCAGGATGATCTTTTCTAGTTCCCACCATTTGCCTGGTAATTTCATGATTTCCTTGATTTTAATTGCTGAGTAGTATTCCATTGTGTAAATGTATCACAATTTCTGTATCCATTCCTCAGTTGAGGGACACTGGGTTGTTCCAGATTCTGGCTATTATGAATAAAGCTGCTAAGAACTTGGTTGAGAAAATGTTCTTGTGTATACTTGAGCATATTTTGGATCTATTCCTAGGAGTGATAGAGCTGGATCTTGAGGTAGCACTATTCCTAATTGTCTGAGAAAGTGCCAAATTGATTTCCAAAGTGGTTGTACAAGTTTACATTCATACCAGCAATGGAGGAAGGTTCCTCTTTTTCCACATCCTCTCCAGCATATGTTGTCACTTGAATTTTTGATCTTAGCCATTCTGGGGGGTGTAAGATGAAATCTCCAGCTGGGATACAAAGTGAATAAATTCTAATAAATAAAAAATAAAATAAAATAAAAAAATAAATACAAGCAAAAATAAAAAAATAAATTAAAATAGATATTTAAAGAATAGATATCTATATATCCATGTAAGTGTGCATGTGTATATTTTTTAAATGTGTAAAACTGTATAAATGCAACTATATAGAAACAATCATAATTTACTTTTTTAGTTAAATATTCTCAATTGGAACTGTTCCAGCTATGTAGAACTTCTTTTTTCTAACTATCTCGGATCCCACCCATTCATAATTTCAAAATTTCAAAATACTTGCTAATGTTCTTCATTTGGGCACCTTTCTTCCATCCACGCTGACCTGGCCTTGTGCTCCCCGGCATGCTCACCCATCTCTTCCTCCTGTTTCAATACCTGTTTTCTACCCAAGATCCTTCTGTCTTCAAAGCCAGAAAATCTTCCACTGTCCCTCACTTCTGCCCAGGCCAGGTGTAGGCCTTTCAGTCAGTCAATTAGGGGTAATTGGGGAACATTCATTATCATCACGTGGGTACAGGAGATAGTATATACCATGCGTGTCTTTTTGCTTCTGGGACAACTCACTCAGGATGATCCTTTCCAGGTCCCACCATTTACCTGCAAATTTCATGATTTCCTTATTTTTCATTGCTGAGTAATTGGGAAAGAATCTTCACTAACCCTTTATCTGACAGAGGACTCATATCCAATATATATAAAGAACTAAACAAGCTGAAAAGCAACAAACCAAGTAATCCGCTTAAAAAATGGGGAACAGAGCTAAAGAGAGAATTCTCTGTAGAGGAATATCAAATGGCAGAGAAGCACTTAAAGAAATGCTCAACCTCATTAGCCATTAGGGAAATGCAAATCAAAACAACCCTGAGATTTCACCTTACACCCATCAGAATGGCCAAGATGAAAAACTCAAGGAACAACACATGCTGGAGAGGTTGTGGAGAAAGGCGAACCCTTCTCCACTGCTGGTAGGAATGTAAACTTGTACAACCACTCTGGAAATCAATCTGGCGCGCTTTCTCAGACAACTAGGAATAGCGCTTCCTCAAGATCCAGCCATACCACTCCTAGGCATATACCCAAAAGAGGCTCAAGTACACAAAAAGGACATTTGCTCAACCATGTTTGTAGCAGCTTTATTTGTAATAGCCAGAAGCTGGAAACAACCCAGATGCCCCTCAACTGAAGAATGGATGCAGAAACTGTGGTACATCTAAGACCTCTTTTTGAAACACTAAATAAAGTAAAATTCATGCAGGAAACTATTTTTTTTTAAATTTAGTTAGTGACTCAAATCATAGTTTGAGCCCCAAGAAATATGCTGTGTTGAATCACCTAGACCTTTAAAAATGAAGGTTCCATGTGTTCAACCTCAAAGTTATCATACCTCGAGGAAGAGACAAATGGCCCTTGAAATTTGTAGGCATCTCTGGAGGCTCTCTGAATTCCCTCTAGGCATTTTATTATTTCTTGAAGCAACGAAACATGTTTTATTAAACATGCCCTTGTGTAGAGAATATGTACGGCCTCACTCCTGGAGAAGCACAGGAGCTAATGCAAGATTTTTCTCTGATCTTCACTACACTGGGTATGTGTTAATTAGTGACAGTGCATAATTTGAACAATTGCTACTGACAGAGTTCTTTGTAAGCCTATATTTATAATATTCTGACAAGTTCCCTTGGTTTGAAATTAAATCAGTTGCACCCTAAGACACTCTGGGTAATGAAAATTTCTATCAATTATTGTAGAAATAGGTAGCTTGGTCAGGCATGGGTGACATTTCATTACCGATGAGTCTTTCCTTAGGGTCAAGTATGTCATTTGTAATTCATTAAAATAGCACACTTCTAAAAACTCAGGGTTGTATTATTTTAATATTGATATTAATTTAGAAGCATGCATTAAACCAATATAGATGCAAACAATAATGGTTAAAGCAGCATATTGCTCATCTCCTTTTCTCCTTGACACTCTGCTGTCAATTCTAACACTTCTTTGGAAGACATGGGTCATTATTCATAATTGTTAGGTAAGTCTTACAGGAGAACTATTTAAAACAAAATTGTGAATTATGTGGTTTAGTGTTAGAAAGCAAAGGATATGAGGTTATAGAAAGTACAGGAGAAAAAATATAAAATTTAACATCAAATTCCAACAACATGGTCAGTTAGACAAGACTAGCACAGTGACAAAACCAGTTGACATGCCAACACGGATGGAGAATACCTCACAAGACTTATGCCTACATAACAAGCTATACGTAAAATTACTGCTGAAAATCAGTTTTCTCCAGGGCTAAGATACCTGATTGTTTATCTAACCCCAAATATATGTGCATGTGAGCAACAGTAAGTTAACTCAGCAGGTTGTACTGACACGTACATATGAGTGTGTATGTATGCAGCTATGTTAATTAAAGAAGATGGAATAGATTTACAAAGGAATGGAGGGAACGCAGGACTTGGGAAAGGAAGGAAAAGGGTGTAGATGGTTTAAATACAGTTCTCTTATAAGAGGTTCTCAAAAGTTTTAAAAGTTTAAAAAAGTAAGATCAACTGGCATCCACAGACAGATGCAGATTTTGCAAAGTACTAAGGAATTTTATAGTTTAGAATTATACACACTCTGCACTCTCATCTCAAGTATGATATTTTCCAAGGAACTATAGAGAACTACTAATTAACCAAGAAATTTTTCTCATAGTGACCGTTAAACAGTATTATGGGCAAAAGAGTAACAAGACACACTTACAAAATATGGACACAACTATTTTCATCAAAGAAAATAATTTATCAAATTATATACTGTACAGTGACCTCTGAACTAATAATTAAAAATTAATAATACCTGATCTTAAGAACCAATGGTATAAAATGAATACATTACTTTCAAAGAAAAATAATTACTTAGTTTGAATACATAAGAATAATAAAACAAATCCCACAAAAGTATACTTTGGTTTAACTCTTTTTTAAAAATAGTGTGATGATCTTAATAATTTTTTGCATAAGCTGGGCAAACTCTAACATGAACACATGTTATCTTTATACCAATATATATGTATGAAGAATATTTAGTCTATCTTTGCATCATCTGGTACAAAAATGAGTTAATTTTTGCAATTATAATGTAAACTATTTATGTGTATTAGAAAAACCTTGAACCTTTATATGAAATATTCAATTAACATATCTCTCCCAATCTCTTCTGGTTATCAGTGAAAATGTTCTTGTAGAGTTCCAAATTGCGTATTCAAACAAGAACTGTGATAAACTGTCTTTCTGTCTGTCTTTATTACCCTAATCTATTATAACCTCATGCTCTTAATCTTTCAGGAGGGGCAAAACATACCACAAGGTGCAAAAACCTTTTACATTGTAAAAAAATTGTTTCCCAGTAGTGAAGAGAAGTTAGCCAGTGGATGTTTTTAAAGGTTAATTGTATTTTTTATATTATATGCATATGTAGGTGTCTTTGTGAGTGCGTGCCTGTGAATTGGTTAGCAGTGGAGGTCAGAAAAGTGTGTCAGACTCAAGTTGGAGGAACACGTATTTATGAGCTAACAGATGTGGGTGGAAACTGAGATCAGCTGATCTGCTCAAGCCAATAGTGTCTCTTAGCTACTGAGTCATTTCTCTAGTAGGTTGTTAATTTTTGCATAAGTTTTGGAAGAAGTCAAAGGCCATCTTGTAGTAAAGTATGAAAATTTGAATCTTAGAAAACTCATTTATTTCCCTTGAGAAAAGGAGAAAGGGCAAATAGCTTAATGAGCATCAATGACAATGTTAAAAGTAATCTCACCATAGTTTAAGATTATTTCCAAAAGTACTCAGTTTCAGATATGACA
This sequence comes from Psammomys obesus, assembly GCF_907164565.1. Lineage (NCBI taxonomy): Eukaryota > Metazoa > Chordata > Mammalia > Rodentia > Muridae > Psammomys > Psammomys obesus. Next base: position 12,060,183 of record NW_026590699.1, read on the forward strand.
GAATAAAGAATCAAAAAAATCAATGTAAATTGAATTCTTAAAATTAAATCTGAAATAGCACCTACTGATAATTATCAATATTTGCCTTGGTTTTTATCAAGGGAAATTGAATGTAACCCCCTGTGCTCCAAATATTTGTGTCCTTTTAGATTTTCTGGAGACAGGGCATTCTGCTTTTAGCCTCTCTCACTAGACTTCTACTTCAGAAGACAGAGATGATAGAATGGAAGTTGCAGGTTCCCCTAAGCAGCAGCGACCTCAACCAAATGTTAGAATTCCCACTTAATGCCACACTTAACCAACGTCTACTTTAGAGATAGAGAGGCTCTGTTTACTTTCTTTTTGTAGGGAATAAAGTTTCTTTTAGTTCTTTATTCTTTGCAGTGTTAACATTTGAATTAGTTAATACTACTTAATGGGCAACAAATGCAAACCTTTCACACAGCCTAGAGTATCAACAGAACACTGACCTACTTCTTTTGGTGTATTCCCTCGGCTGCTGACACCGAAGTTGCCTGCATCTATGAAAGCTGTATATCAAGACCGCTCATGTTTTCAGCTTTACTGTTCACAGTGACAGGCTGTATAGAAACGTCTCACAGTGTATAAAAAGAGTATTTCATGATTAATGTTTACCCAGTTTGTTATTATAAATTATCATAAAGTGCACTCATAATCACTGATTACTCATGAGCAAAACAGTTTAATAGTTTATATAAATATTAAACATTACAAATTATATCTCCTTTTATTTTGTTTTGTTTGTTAAACACATTGAGTCTTCACAATAGAACACAATAGAACACATTTCACAATAGAAAAACTGAATTAATTAATCAGAAATGCTTTAAAAACACTTCAACTCACTTAGTACCCATTGTCTTCATTTGTATGTATAGAATGTAATATGAGTTAGAGATGTATCTCAGCACTAGAATGATTGTTTTGTATATACAAAGCACTATATTCAGGGCCTGTGGTCTAATCTACAGCAGTACTAAATAAATGGACGAGAACATGATGTAACAAGAGATAGGATACTGGAGACATTATCTCCAGTCTTTCTGAAGTCTATTTTCCCATGTCCCAGTTTTCATATTTTAAATGGTATCTGCAATGAATAATGGATTTCTACCAATTAGAATAGTACCCAATGCTTTAAAATCATATACATACTTGAATATCTCAGTAGAAAAAAAATTGGATAAGTCTCCTGTTTCTTCATCCAGGCTTTTATTATCTTTATGAATGTCTGCTATTTTGTTCTTAACGCTTTCAGGTTTGGTCAATGTGAATTAAAATAGAAGCACAGAGATCAAAGACCACGAGAAATATCTAAGCAGGTAGGGTAGTTCCTGTCATTCTGTGAAATGAGCAAATCACAGTTGATAGGATGACTATGACTGTCAGGCTATGATACTCAAAACAAATATATGAGATTACATCATAGAATCTTTGTTAATCAACTCATAAAAGAAAAATTATCTGTTCTAAGCTACACTATGGGAAACCTACAAGGCCTGACTCCAGCTAGATGACACCCCCTTTCTGAATTCCTACACCAAATATTATGAACTTTTCATCTATAATTATAAACCCTCTTGATTAATCAGCAGTCACTATACGTACATAGCTTTTAAATCCTTGAATTATCACAGTTGTGAAAGTAAAGAAAGTCAATGCTTTTAAAAATCGCTGACATATTTGGTAAGAAACAAAAGAAGTTGTGTATCTAAAAACAACAGTCCATGGCAGACATCAAATGAATCTAACAGGAGACAACTGTGAAATACACACACACACACACACACACACACACACACACAAACATAAGCTTTTAAACACTTAATTTTTTACATATCACCAATTTTTATAATGGGTAACAGAATATATAGAGTAATTGCTGGTGATATTTGTTCAAGTAAAACTTTCAAGACAGCTTGACAAACCGTAAAATCAATACAATACATATAATGACTTTATAACAGTTCTCCACCCAGAGTATATTATTTTTATATATACTTATTATTATATATTTGGATTTATAAATTTATTTGCTAAACTTTACTTGTTCAGGCAGTTTCCACATTTGTGTTCCCATAATGTCTCTGCCCTCATGCCTGCACTGCCTCTCACCATCATGTTCCTATACATTTATTTTTAACCATTTATTTTCAGATGATTTAAAAATGCCTTAGAGTTCTGTGAAATAACACAGAAGATATCCACATAATATGTACCATTGTCACCTTGTGGTTTTAGAGAGGATGACAATCAGAACACTGACATAAATGCAAGCCACCAATTGCAAACATTATTAGCCATATAGGCATATTATGGTGTCACATGGAGAAATAAAGCTGCTATGACACAGAAGCTTCCTTTCTGTTTCATAACTTCTGTAGTACCAGAATATGTTATGCAGGCTGAAGGGGATAGAAAATTCCAACAACAGTCCTATCCTAACTGTGAACCCTGTGATCTGAAGTAAGGACTAGCCTAGCAAGAGATGCTCACTAAGGTAATAATGGCATGTGTGTTATAGGCATAACCACCTGATTTTGAATGAACTTAAGGCCTTTTGTTCAGGAAAGATCTCATACTTGGGTAATAGATATATACTCAAGAAACCATGGTTAGAAAGGTCATATAACCTTAGGAAGGAAGAATTTACTTGTTACTTTGCCAATAAATAAATAAATAATAAATAAATAAATAAATAAATGAATAAATAAATAAATAAAACAAAAACAGAAAACAAAAACATCCTTATTTGAAGTTACTGCCATATTGTAAAAATTAAGAAGAGATTGTTGTGTCCTAAGGAAATTTAAGCAAAAATAATTAAGCCATTGAGTTATAGCCTCATTATAATATATTAGGGTGAGAATTTTAATTCTATAACTAAGTGGACAACTTAGTCTTTCCTTATTTTTGTTCTTAGAAAAAATTGATGAATGTAATAGTATTTAACACTACTAATGCTACAGGTTATTATAAGAAATTTAAATGAGAAAATACACAAAGTTAATTCCTAGGCTATTAACTTATGAAATTCAAGGCCTAGTAATTTTTTCTATAGTATTATTCAGTAACTGCTATTTGATTTTCTCCACTCAGAGGCTAGTGAGTTAGCTGCTTGTTGCTTCATAGATTCAGAACACTTGGGCCAGAATGAACTACATTAAAGGAAACCACACGGCTGATAGCTTCCAAATGCAGATAGCCTTACATGGTTGCTTTATGGACTCTGGATTGGTGCCACAACTGAAAAATATCACACGTGATGAACCCCTCCCCCTTTCTCCACAGACAGTAACTGAATTACTGAATTTTTCAGAGGAGTTGTTACTTCAACATCAAAGATCATTTCATATAAATAACCTGATAAAGTCTGGATGCTAAGAAACCAGCTACTTGTGCCTTTGCCAAGCAATAAGATGTATTAAGATCTTAGTTACCTCTAATGCGGCTCTCTCCCCAAACACAGTACAAGTCTGGGTAATTAATAGTATAGAATGTTTGAAAATACAGTTTATTCAACTTAAAAATCGTTTTTAAGTGCTTACTCTATCAGGCGTTATGTTAAACACACATCATTTATATGAATCCTGTTACTGCACAATAGATATAAACATAGTCGGGAAACAAATGCAATTGGAAGTTGTGACTTTTTTCAAAAGCAATAAAAACATGGAGACAGCAGGGAAGAGTATAAGGAAGGCATTTGACATAGACTGAGGAAAAAAGGTGTCTGCAGAGGGAGCAAGCTAAGTAGGGGATTGCGCAGGGTAGCAAACTGCGTTGCTTCTCAGGAAGTCCCTGAATTTTACTGCCTTAAATGCATGCTAAACTACAAAACAACCTTTTTCTCCATTCTGTCTTTTACTAGCTTGTTCGTTTTCTGGCAAGGTAAGGTTTGTGAAAGAGAGATTTTTCTGGTTTGGGGAACACAGTTAAAAATGTTAAAATGAGAATCTTCTATTTTATCAGCTTGATATTCTAGTCCATAAATAGAGTTTCTTTTACGGAATTCTGTTTCTGTAGAAAGTTCTATAAATTTTAAGAGAAGAATCAAAAGGGAATTGCACATTTGGAAGAGATGTTCACTCCATGAGAGATAAGTGTAATGTGCTTTCCTTTGATCAAAGAGGAACTGCTGAAGAATTAATTCCATCACAGACACAGGAAGGATCAGTTAAGTACGTTTAAATTCCATTCTGACTTCTGAAATGGTGCACATTCCTCTGATTTTCTAAAATTACTTTCTTTACGTTTTCCTCACTTAGCATATGATAGATTCAAACAGACTTAAAGAAGCATTCAAACAAATGGCTCTTTAATGCAAACCTCTCCACTCTCTACCTTTAGAAAGCAGTGTCTTCCAGGGGAGCTGTAACCCACTTTGAGAACAAATGTTCCTGAGATGAGGAGGCTGCTCTTCTTGAGCATGTATTTCCATGAGCAGCTCAAAGCCTTTTAGAAATGTCTGCAGGGATTGGGAAAAGGAGATGAAGGAGATATGTGTACACTTGAGAATTTCAGAAAAAGCTGAATGAAAGAGAGGGAAGAGGAGCGTAAGGAGAGGGACACGCTTAGATTTAATCGAATCAGGGTCGCAGGAGTTTTAAACTGAGATTGGGATGAGATCCGTGCCTCATTTCCTCCTCAGACTCGTGAACTCTTAACTTTGTTAAGTCTCACTTATGTTCCACGTAAAGGGACTGCACATCGGATGAACTGTACCTGTGAAACTTTGGGCAATACCCCACAAGAACACCTGGTGAAATAATATGAAATACCTGATAACCATGACCCCCATGTTCCTTTCTTATAAACGATATGAGACTGCTGTCCTGCCTTTTACTACAGCAATGTGTGTGTGATCGCGATAGGTCTCTAAGGAAACAAAGACATTGAGACGTTGGCTTTGTGTCACCTTGTCATTCAGGAGTAAGTATGCAGCAAGCATAAGCAATTACAAAAGACATTATTAGCAACTAAGGAAAATAACAACAAAAGATTGTGCAAGTAAAATTTTTAATTTTTAAGTCATTTGCATGATTTTGTCCACATGCAAATATTGAAAATGATGGGTCTAATGGAAAAATTGTCTCAGGTATTTGTTACATGTATACCTCTATGATATTTTGTATTTCAGAAATTTTAAAGAGATAATAGCACTAGTATGATTATAACTAGCATAGATAATATGTAGTTCTCTGCAAATCATTTTATATTCATCTTAATAAAGTTGTAAGGTTTAATACATTCTTTAAATGACACTTAGATAAGTTATATTTCTGACTTATTTGAAATTATTAAATCAATTAATTGTTTCATTTCTCTAATTAAAAAAACTGAGTTCATCTTTGGTTCATGTTCATACATAAAGAATTCATCACCTAATAACACATGGCATGTGTTCTCTTTTCATCTATGTGACAGAAATACATGACATAAATAACTGGAGACGTGTGGGATTTATTTTGGTTTCCACTTTTAGAGCATTCAGTTTAGTGCATAGCTTCTTGGCATATGTGCTTTGGCAGAACATCATGGTGATGGGGAGCATGGGTGCTGGGATAGTTCTTCAACTCCTTGCGTCAGCAAAGAGAGGAGAACACAGGAAGATGCCAAGGTGACTGGACCTACACAAGGATACTGTTCATTCAAGTAGAAGCTACCTCCCACCTTATCTTAAGTTAAAGAGGTGTTATCCCATTATGAAAGCATAAGGCCATGATGGAGTTAATTTGTGAATTAGAGTCCTAAAGATCTAATCATCTCTATATTTTTCAGCATAGTAGCACATAAAAATATGCTTTACTAACTCTTTAGACTTTTATTAATGCAATTAAGTTTGCAAGTAAAAATTAATCACCATACATGAGTTTTTCTTAAAGTAACAATTAAGTTTCATAATCAAAATTAATTAAATTAAAAATTATAGTTAAGTGACTTATGAAGGAGTATTTCTTTTGAAACTTTTCAGTAAATGACACCAAGAAAACACTTCCATTATTTGGTGTTTTCCCGAATCAAGTTATATTATTTGTGTTCTCCTTTCTTTGAGCTTTGTGGTTTTTCTGTGATTGATAAAACTAATAAAGTAAGAAAGGATAATTCTATGTGGTGAAATTAGGCTATGAAACATGACAGAGCCTTAAGTGCATCTCTCGTTTTAATTATAAAATCTAATTTAACTATGTTATGTTGTAAATATGCAACAAAGTCTAATCTCTTCTCCCATCATGTCTAGGCCCTCAACTTCAATTGATCTCTTAACAAACAGGCAGTCAAAAGTTGCTGGTCATATAAGAGATAGACTTCCTAGGAATGGATTCTCCAGTATTTGAGAGAAAGAAAGTTTATACTTCACTAAACAAGTTTACTCAAATTATTAATATGTATTATAGGTATAATATATAAATATATATATTATTTTTATATATTTATAATATTTATAAATATTATTTATATATATTTATATAATATATATTATATAAATATTGATGCCATCTATTTTTATGTTTTATTATCATTTATTACACTTTATTCAATTTGTATTCTGCCTGTGTCCCCCTCCCTGTCTATTCCTAATCCCACCCTTCCTCCCTCTTCTCCCCCTAGGTCTTTCCTCTAGTCCACTGATAGATCAGGTCTTCCTCCTCTTCTATTTGACCTTAGCCAATCAGGAATGGTTGCATTGTCTTCCTCTGTGGCCTGGCAAGACTGCACCTCACAGTGGGAGGTTATCAGAGATCCTGTCACTGAGTTCATGCCAGAGAAAACTCCTTTACCCCTTACTAGGGAACCTACTTGGAGAGTGAATCTATGGGCTACATCTGAGCTGGGAATTTAGGTCCACTCCATGCATGGTCCTTGATTGGGGTATCAGTGTCTGCAGGTCCCCCAGGACTCGTTTGATGCCATCTACTTTAAGAAATGGTTTCACTGTGTAGCCAGAGCTGACCTATAACTCGTGATGTTGGTGAGGCTGGTCTTGAAACCATCGACATTTACTTGTCTCTCCCTCAATATCGCTGGGTTAAAAGCATGTGCCACCACAGCTGGCTAAATATCAGTTATTTTTAACTTCTCTAAGATTCTTTTACTGCATTTTGTTTCAGAATTTTATACATCATTTCAATACATTTTCACTATATCAGACTCCACCTCCTCCTGAGTCTTCTCAGAGTCATGCTTTCTTCTACAAGGATTGTTTTATGAATATATTTACAGTATTGAGTCATATTAGTGCTGCTCTCATGTACACGGCTGCAGATTGACCACTTGGGCACAGAAAATCTATCAAGCAGCTTGTCCCTGAAGAAAACTTGCTCTCTCTCAGTAGCTGTTAACTCATTGCCTATAGGTCTGCAACTAGGCATAGGACTATGTGTGATACTCCTCCATCCACACTGGAATGTTGATGGTTGTGGCCTTCTGTATGCAGCCGTTGTATTGAGAGCTCATAGGTGCACCATCCCTGTCATGTACAGAATATACTATTATACATCAGTGCTCCTCATCCTCCGGCTCCTATAATCTCTCTGCATGCTCCTTCGATAATCTTAACTGGGTTCAGGATGTGGAAGTTGTATCCTGTTTGATGAAGGACACTCTACAGTCACCCTTTCTCTGTACTTTGACCAGTGTTTTGTCTCAGCAACAGAAAATACACTAATGGTTTATTTAATAAAATAACTGAACAGTCTTAAATATCATTTAAGTTAGGATAAGTCAGTGGTGACTGATCCAATATATTTCCAGAATCATTTGGAAGAACATTTTTTATGGAATTGCTTACTATTTTATTTTCTACTCCAGAAAGAATAAGATTCCAGATAGTAGTGGTCAGCATTTTATTTGAGAAACATTTAAGAGGTCCTGTTGGTTAATGTCATTCTGATTATTAGGACATAGTATCCAGTTTTACCATATAAAAGTGAAATTTGTCTTCACTTTAAACTTCAAGGATATCAAGAATACTCGAGAGAAAATTAATTTATACTCCATAAATGAATGTGATCAATGTAAAATTAGCTAATTTGGATAAAATAAGGTATTAGAAATAATGGGATTATATATACTCTAAAGTTAAAACTTTAACCCCATGTGCATGTACAAATTTAGTTTCACATGTTCATCTATACAATTTGCACATCCAGTGTATAAAAACATGCAAATTTGATACGTTTTTCTGCATGTGGCAACAGTTAGCATTGTACACTCTGATACTTTTTCCATGATCTTTTCTTTTGTGTGATGGTGTTTACATTCGTTCAGGCAGCTGACATATGCTCTAGTGTGATCATTTTGAAAGTTCTTATTCATAAAGAACAGAACTTGTTGCACAGAATAGAGCCATGTCCTGCCACGTGAGTTTTCTTTTTCCTGAACAATTTACTACTTAATTAGAAGCTGCAAGTTCTAGAAATGACAATACTCATTTATCATCATAACAATCTATGTTTGGTTTTATTGTTTTTATAGGCTTATTTTTTAAAAAAATTTACCAACATATATTTATACACTTTTTCTCTGGTTATTCTACATTGAGGCAAAATGTGCTTTCTCAGATATGTGTGAGATGTATCACAAGGCTTCAAAGACTCTACAGAGTGTTAAAAAAAAAAAAAAAGGAACAGGCACTCCACAAGGAGAGTAACAGAACCAAGAAATCTGGGCACAGAGGTCATATCCAAGACTGATACTCCAAACAAGAACCATTCATGGAGATAATCTAGAACCCCTGCTCAGAGGTAGCGCATGGCAGCTCAGTGTCCACGTGGGTTCTCTAGTAATGGGAATAGGGACTGCCTCTGACATGAACTCAGTGGCTGGCTCTTTGATCACTTCCCCCTGAGGGGAACCTTAAGAGCCCACAGAAGAAGACAGTGCAGGCAGTCCTGATGAGACCTGGTAGGTTAGAATCAGAGGGAAGGGGAGGAGGACCTCCCCTATCAGTGGACTTGGAGAGGGGCACGGGAGAAAAAGAGGGAGGGAGGGTGGGATTGGAAGGGAATGAGGGAGGGGGCTACAGCTGGGATACAAACTGAATAAACTGTAATAAATTAAAAAATAAATAAGTAAAAAAAAATATGGTCAAGGCTACTTATTGAGATACTAACCTGACAGGCCTTTACTTTTGCTTAGAACAGTCATCTTAAAATAGCTTCACCCTGACTTTTCAGTAAATAATGTCTAAGACATTTTATAGATTTGGTTACACATTTCCACATACATTGTTGACTATTGATTTATCTTTTACTTAAACAGTGGTTATTCCTAAACCAGCTATATACACAAATCACCACACAGAGACTAGGATTTATTTAATTAACCTAGAGCACAATGCTGGGTAATAGTTATTCCATCCTAATCCTCCAAGCCCACGTAGCTTTCTCCATTCAGAATTTCCAACATTATACTTGCTTTTAGTGATACCTTAGGTCTGGTTCATCTCTCCTCATGGTTCCAAGTCCTGTCCTGCTGATCTCTGCTCTCTCACTCCTCCCACTCGCTTCTCCCTCCTCCCCTCTGGACCTGGATGTCCCACCCTATTCTCTCCATTGCACAGCATAGGCTGGTTGTTTTATTGACAATACAGAGAACAAATGGTGGCATGTTTACACAAACTTGAGACAGGTGATACTTAGAATAAACATCACAATGCAATGTCCTGACTGAAACCAGAGAGTGGGATAGAGAAATCAGCATTTGAATGAACAAGGGTAAAGTGTATACATTCCACAAGAACATTATACCAACACACGTATATAATTAAGAATCCATACATTATATTTTTTAAATTATTCACTGTTATCCACATACATAGATATCTACCATATTCTTTCTGTGTGGAAATAAATCTATGTTTTTCATAAATTCCATTATGGAGAATTATTTTTTATATTAATTTTTTATTTTTATATATTAATTACAGTTTATTCACTTTGTATCCCAGCTGTAGCCCCAACCTCATTCCCTTCCAATCCCACCCTCCCTTGTTCTTCTCCTTTCATGTTCCTCTCCAAGTTCACTGATAGGGGAGGTCCTCCTCCCCTTCCATCTAACTCTAGCTTATCAGGTCTCATCAGGACTGGCTGCGTTGTCTTCCTCTTTGGCCTGGCAAGGCTGCTCCCCCATCAGTGGTATTTGATCAAAGAATCAGCCACTGAGTTCATGTCAGAGACAGTCCCTGTTCCCATTACTAGCATACCGACTTGAATACTGAACTGCCATAGGCTACATCTGTGCAGGGGTTCTAGGTTATCTCCATTCATGGTCCTTGGTTGGAGTATCAGTCGCAGAAATGACCCCTGGGCCCAGATGTTTTGGTTTTGTTGCTCTCCTTGTAGAGCTCCAGTCACCTCCAGGTCAGTGGGATTAATTTAAGTTTTTCTCAATTGTGTTTGATGTTGCCTATAGGCTTGCTGTATATTGTCTTTACTATTTTAAGGTATGTGTGTTGTATCCCTGATCTCAAGGAGGATGTTTTTTTGAGTAACCTTCTAATGCTAGCTGACCTTTACCCAACAGATTTCTGAATATTTATTATTTAATTCTCATTGCATATTACTTGTTTTCTAAAAATCTATTTTTAAAAATTATTGATATATTAGCCTGAAAATCTTTGCATTTGCAATAAATTTGGAGAAACCCTAAACTGGATTAAAAACATTGGAGTGTCTTTCTATCTCCCCCTTCTTTCATAAGATTACTGCATTATGTCCAAAGTTTGGCTGTGAATCTCAACGTCTGCTTGATAACTCGTTCAGCAGAGTCTTTCAGAGGCCTCTGTGGTAGGCTCCTGTCCTGTTTCTCGTTTTCTTTTGTTTCCAATGTCTACCACATTTGTCCTTCTGAATGAGAATTGAGCATCTTCTCTAAGATCTTCCTTGTTGTTTAGCTTCTTTAGGAGTATAGATTTTAATATGTTTATTCTACTATCCACTTATATGTAAATATATATCATGTGTGTCTTTCTGCTTCTATGTTACCTCTCTCAAGATGATATTTTCTAGTTCCCACAATTTGCCTGCACATTTTATGATTTCCTTGTTTTTAATAGCTGAGTAGTATTCCATTGTGTAAATTATTACCAAGAGAGCCAAAAAAACAAAACAAAACAAAAAAAAAAAACAAAAAAAAAAAACCCCTGAGCCCTGGGGGCCCTGCAGAGACTAATACCCCAACCAAGGACAATGCATGGAGAGGACCTAAAACCCTGGCTCAGATGTAGCCAATAGACTCAGTCCCGAAGTGGGTTCGCTAATAAGGGGAGCAGGGACTCTCTGGCATGAACTCAGTTACAGACTCCCTGGTCATCTCTCCTTGGGGCGTGCAGCATTGCCAGACCACAGAGGAAGACAAGGTAACCATTCCTGATGAGACCTGATAGGCTAGGTTCTAGGGAAAGAAGACCTCACCTATCAGTGGACTAGGCGAGGGGCATAAGGGGAGAAGAAAAAGGGTGAGTGGGATTTGGAGGAGACTAGGGAGGAGGACACAGTGGGATACAAATTGAATACATAATAAATGATAATAATTTTAAAAAGTCATAAAAAACAATGGAATGAATTACTTTTGTTTTGTTTTTGAATGTTTTTATTGTCATAGATTTTTTTATATATTTTTAATCAAAACATTTCTCCTTTTCCCTTCATTTCTCCAAACCTTTCCATAAATTGCTCCTCACTCTCCTTCAAGATCCAGGGCTCTTTTTTTCCAATAATTGTTATTACAAATGCCTGTGTGTGTGTGTGTGTGTGTGTGTGTGTGTGTGTGTTTCTAAATATGACTTTTGGTCAGTGTAATGCAACCTGTATGCATATTTTCAAGAATGACCTTTTGGTGCTAGACAACCCATTGGTGTGCTTCTCCTTGGGGAAGGCTTCCTCTACTGATTCCAGCTTTTCTCGGTTCACTATTGTCTGTTGTATAAGGCTGAAGACGGATGGGCTTTTCTCTGTTTAGTTTGCAAAGAACACTGGTGTCATCCTCTTCCGCTCCTGCTTGTGCAGCCATGTTGGTGAGACTTTATGGGAGCCGATTCTGACGTTTCTAGGAAGCATAATCTTACAGCAAAGTCCCTGAACCTCTGGCTTAACAATATTTCCACATCCGACTCTGCAGTGCTGCCTGAGCCTTATGTATGATAGTGGGTTTAGTTTTAATACAGTTCATTGTTGTTTAGATTAAAATTAGAGCATGTGGTGCAGAAAAGTCAGTTAATTATTTTTCAATAATTTTATGTCTTTATTCTTAGATTCATAATCACATAAAAGATGCTGACAAATGTGGTAAGGTAACTGCATAAGTCAATCCAAATCCAATTAAATTTCAGACTTGACATCTATACATGAACATATCACATGTAAAATGCATAAATTATTTGAGGTCCTCTATAAACTCATGGTCATTGCTGGGGCAAAATAATCACAAACAATTTATAGGATCATCAAATTAAATGCATTCTTTTTTCTGCAACAAATATTTATGCCTATTTTAGTGCTTCCTCTCACATAGGTGCTGTTTTGTTCATTTATAGTATAGATCCTTACAAGTTATTTTCAGTCATGGCAGAGTGCTTTTTATTCATATATTTTGTTTCATATGTGATTTTTTTGTAAGATTACTACAAAAATTGAGGCAATTTCTGTAACCCATATGGCGGATAATATTTTATATTTATTTCAATAACACTGACTTTCAAATGTTATTATTTTAACCTCATAAAAAAGCAACAATCCTGAAAGGTAAAGAGGATGAACATCAGAAGAAGAAGAAAACAGGAAACAACCTAGGAACCTGCTACAGATGGCCTCTGAAAGCCAGAAGAAGAAAACAGGAAACAACATAGGAACCTGCCACAGAGGGCTTCTGAAAGCCTCTGCCCTGCAGACTGTCAAAGCAGATGCTGAGCCTGATGGCCAAATGTCGGGCAGAGTGAATGGAATTTTATGAAAGAAGTGGGAAATAGTAAGAGCTGGAGGGGACGGGAACTCCACAAGCAGAGCAACAGAACAAGATAATTTGAACACAGGGAACTTCCCAGATACTCATACTCCAACCAAGGACTATTCGTGGAGATAACCTAGAACTTCTGCACAGATGTAGCCCATGGCAGTTCAGTTTCCAAGTGGGTTACATAGTAATGGGAAGAGGGACTGCCTCTGACATAATCTGATTGGCCAGCTATTTGATCACCTCCCCGTGAGGGGGGAGCAGCCTAACCAGGCCACAGAAGATGACAATGCAGCCACTTCTGATGAGAACTGATAGTCTAAGATCAGAAAGAAGAAGAGGAAGACCTCTCCTATCAGTGGACTTGGGGAGGGGCATGCATGCAGAAAGGGGAGGAATGGTAGGATCGGGAGGGGAGAAGGGAGGGGCTTATGGGGGGTACAAAATGAATAAAGTGTAATTAATCATAATAATAAATATTTAAAAAAAGCAACAATCAAAATGATACGAGCTGAAGAAAAGAAAACAAATAGGAGGTAGCCTATGGCCAGCTCAGTCTCCACGGGGTCTCCTAGTAAGGGGAGCAGGGGCAGTCTCTGGCTTCTGAAGAGGTGGCCTTACTAAGCCACAGAGAAAGAAGATGCAGATAGTCCTGATGACGACTGATAGGCTAGGGTCAGATAGTAGGGAAGGAGGACCTCCCCAATCAGTGGACTAAGGGGCATAGAGGAGAGAGGGAGGACGCAACTGGGAGGAGATGAGGGAGGGGGCTACAGCTGGAATAGAAAGTGAATAAATTGTAAATAATAATAATAACAATATTAAAAAAGAAAATAAATAGGAGTTTAAAGTCATGGTTATGATATCTATCTATCTATCTATCTATCTATCTATCTATCTATCTATCTATCTATCTTTTCCTTAAATTCAACTTGAGTGAATTTGTCACCTAATCTTTGCTAAAATTCTCAGCAGGGACACTGTGAAGGGCCTTCAGATGCAATTGCTCCTGGATTAAAAAAAAAAAAAAATAGAGGAGAAGGAGGGAGTTTTGTGCTCTGAAATGGGCAATATTATTTAAAACAACCTCTGAGGGATAATTACTGTTTTTCCTTGGGTTTCAAGTCTTAGTTTCTCCCATTAGTTTTAAGGTTCTTTCTTTTTCTTTCTTTCTTTTTTTCTTTCTTTTTTCTTTCTTTCGTTCTTTCTTCTTTCTTTCTTAATTCTGAGTGATTCTTTGATCATTAAATAATACAAGATATTTGAGTAATTTAAATATTTTCTGAAAGTAAAAATTTTCTACCATAAAATAACCACATGATTAGAATTTATTCAAAATGAAAAAAAAAAAACCTCATAGTTTTAAGTATTATGTGAAGACAATCTATCGAAAAACTATTTATCAGTGCTAGTAGGTTAGTATTTTCAAAGAACTTGGGCTATCACCAAAAACTATGCTCCTGTGTGTGCCATGTTTGAAAATACTGGATCCCTGTGAAGGACAAGACATGGAGTGATAGTCTTCTCTTGTGGGTAGACGACATGTTGAAAGGCTTGGATGTACAACTGATATAAGCCGGAAAGTGAAATACCTCAATGTCAGACTGAAAATCTCAGTACTCTTTTCCACTCTGCAGGCTCCATGCTTCTGCTGTAAACACAGTACACACAGAAGGCTTACATGGACCACACTGCAAGTTCCATGTGAAGTTGATACAATCTGTTTTCTTTAATTCTGTCATATCTCACCTCTCTCTATCATCTATCCATGCAATTATTTACTAAATGTCTGTATCTTCTCAGTCATCTGCTTACCTCTCTGTCCCTCTATATGTCCATTATCCCTCTCTAATATTTGCCTTTACTCTTTACTAGCCCATCAAACATGAACATAGCATCAACCAATTTAAACTGAATATAGAGTGAAACCACAGAAGAACTTTATTTCCATTTGTGTACATATTTCATCATCATAGTTAATGTCTAAAAAGCATTTCCTTAAGGGATATTGATAAATCTCTTCATACAAATATTGTAATATATACTTTACTTGTAAAATTAATACTTTTCTGCTCATAAGAATGGTTTTTAACATTTTTAAAGTCCCAATATGTATAATCTTGGCAGAAATCAAGTCAATTCCAATCCACAGCAAAATTCTGAGGATCTAAAAAAAAACAAGCTTCTGTATGGGAAGAGTTTTCCAGATGGAAAGTGGCATATTATATACATAAATGGAAAACTTATCTTAGCATAAAGGTGTGCTTTCATAAACATTGGTTTTAGGAATTTGTTCTAGTAAAACCTAACATCACGTTATACTGGTCTTTACTATTTGCCTCTCTCTACATTAGTGTGCTCAGATGTCTGACAAAAACAACCCTGGAGAGATTGACTCTTGCTCATAGATTCAGACAATTACAGCAAATTATGGATGGAAAGCATTACAATCATGACAATAGGGGCACATGGCAGCAACTGCTCACGTGGTAGTTGACCATGACACACAGAAAAGAACTCCAATCAGGGCCAAGCTCTCAAGCTTCTGCTGTTGGGGAGCTCTTTCTGCTACACAGACTCTACCTCACATTGTTTAACAGCTTTCTACAACAGTGTCTCTACCACCACACACTGGGGCATGGCAGACAGTTCAGATTCAAACCATAACATCTGCATTTTCAAATAGAATATACATTTGAAAGAGAAAGAACTTGTGATGGTAAGGAAGGGTTGGGTAGTACAGACGAAGGATCATGTAGTCTACACGCCTTTTGGTCATGGGCTGACAGGTGCAGATCACAGACTGACCACTCCTCTGTTGTCTGTGAGCCTGTCCCACTATAGAAGAAGGAAGCAGGAAACAGGAGAGTGGGAGGATTTATGTAAATTTCTTCCCAGTGTCCTGTGGAAACTCCAAACTTTCTAGGTCCATCTGGATACAGAACCGTCTTTGCAGATTAATCTACACAACACACAGACTCTGTCCACTTCACCAAAACCACTGCTAAGCATCCTCTGAATTCTCAATCACTTAACACAGCAAAAGGCAGAAAAACACCCCGAGAATTTAAAAGCAGAATTAATGATTCATTTTAGCAAAGCCAAAGCAATACTCTTAATAATATGAATTATGTTTCTTAATTTGATTTTTTAACTACATTATATACTTAACTACTATATTTAAAATAATCTTTTTCTCACAATAGTTTATATGAATACCAGAGGGTCATTTTGTAACTTGAATACAGCAATTATTTGTATAGTATGCATCACAGATATGGGAAAAGAATATGTCTAAAATATCAAACTTATTGTAATACAGATTGGTTTTTTTTGTACTAGATATAGAAATGTAAAGTTGTTTCTCAAAGATCTTGTAATTTATTCTTATTTTATTGTGGAATAATAGTAACAGAAAAAGAATGTGGACTCTATGAGACAAAAGGAGGAAGAGAAAAGTAGACAGAAATGTCTAAGGCATGCAGAAACATTGTGGTGCTGTCAGTTGCATGTTCATCTAGTGTCAATATCTTGCTATCCTTTGCACAGTGATCTGTCCCTAATGAAGGTGTGCATGTGTGTGTGCATGTGTGTGTTTCAGTAAGCTGTGTGTGAGCTTGTAGCATGTGGTGTGTGTACAGTAAGATACTCATATAGTGGCGTGGATTCCAGGCTCTACCTTGTTCTTATAAATCCATATTTATGAGATGCTGAATTTCACCAACAGGAAACCATCTAAAAACATCTCCATCTCAAATGAATTCAATGACAAATAAATTGGCCTCTGCATTGCAGTGAATTCATTCATAGTGGATGGAAAAATGGCTAGTCCTAATGACAAAATCTAAGCTCTTTATTGCATTTATTTTACCTTAAATGAAGTTATGACAGGGATTCATTTTATATGATGCTGAATATTGAACACTTAAACTCTAGTAATAGGCTGAGTGAAATATATTAATAAATAAAATTTATTAACATTGCAAATGTCTTTAGATTCTGCAGGTTACCATCTTTCTGACATTTTCATTTGGCTCTGTGGCACCATTGTGCTAGCTGTTACTCTAAATTTAGCTCATGTTTACTAAATAAATGTAGAGGAATTTTAATTCAGAACATGCCTTATCTGGTAAGAGATCCCATCCAAAGGCTTTCTAGGTCTGTGTGATCTGGTTGGAATACAAACACTCAAGCTGAGTTCAAGGCCAGCCTGGTATAGAACACCTATCAGGTGAAGAAAAGCTTAGGTTCAGGCATGGTGGTCCATGCTTTTAATTCCAAACAACGAAGGTAAAGTTAGTTTGTAGAAGGGAGCACCCATGTTTGAAAGTGATGTTTAATGAGCTGTTTGAGTGGCAGAAAAAGTGATGAATCAGAGAGAGATTTCACAGAATACTTAGCCCAACTCTCACAAGAACAGAGAGGAAAGGGAAGCTACTTAAAGGGCAGTGCAGAGAGAGAGGAGGCAGTTTTGCCAGAATAGTTTTACACAGGGAGTTTGAGAGAACAGGCTATGAAGACAGTATGAGCCAGAGAATGAGAAAGAGCCAGGAGATCAGAAAAGATTGCTGAGTTAGTTTGAGGCCAAGCAGAACAATCAGAGGCTGAAAGAAAAGCCAGATTGAATCAGTTAGCTGGGAGTGGAGTTTGAGCAGGAACAGCTGAGTTGAACCAGCCAGTCCAGGGCTCAGAAAGAACAAGAAAGGGTGAGTGTATTAAGCCGTAAGTCTCAGAGACGACAATTAAAACAGGCAAATAAAAGTTACTTTTTTTCGTTTTTTTATTTTTATTAATTACACTTTATTCACTTTGTATCCCCCCATAAACCCCTTTCTCCTCCCCTCCCGATCCCAACCTCCCACCCTCTCACCCCCTTTTTTACGCATGCCCCTTCCCAAGTCCACTGATAGGGGAGGTCCTCCTTTCCTTCCTTCTGATCTTAGTCTATCAGATCTCATCAGGAGTGGCTGCATTGTCATCTTCTGTGGCCTGGTAAGGCTGTTCCCCGCTCAGGGGGAGGTGACCAAAGAGCAGGCCAATCAGCTTATGTCAGAGGCAGTCCCTCTTCCCTTTACTATGTAACCCACTTGGACACTAAACTGCTGTCTGTGTTCAAAAAGTTCGTAAAGCACACCTACTTTTACATCTAATGTTTATAAGTTAAGACTGTTATTCTTTGAAAAAAACTCTTAATGGTCTCTACCATTGGTCAATTTTGAACCATTTCACCTCCATGTATGCAAAGTTTTGCTAGTCATTCTTTTGCACGCACCACTAGTCTGAAGAGTATATCTATCTATCTATCTATCTGTCTGTCTGTCTATCTATCTATCTATCTATCTATCTATATATATATATATATCAAATTTATGAAAAGTGGCAACTCACTTACAAATTTATATCACACAATTAAGTGTATTGTAGATAGAGAATCAAATTAATTTTAGAAAATAAAAATAGAAGTCCAATATTACTCATTTTAAAAACAATAGCACACACACAGACAACAGCCAGGTGCAGTGGCACACGCCTATAATCTCAGCCCTCAGGGAGGCAGAGGCAGGCAGATCTCTGCGAGTTCAGGGCCAACCTGAAGCAGGTCCAAGACAGCCAAGGCCACACAAGAGAAACCCTGTCTTAAAAAAACGAAACCAAACCAAAGCAAAAAAAAAAAAAAAAAAAAAAAAAAAAAAAAAAAAAAAAAAAAAAAAAAAAAAAAAAAAAAAAAAAAAAAAAAAAAACCAATAGCAATTGGTTTAATTATTGTAAGCATCAGTAAAATAGGATTTAATCTTCTGAATAATTTCTTAGTCATGACACTTTGTATACTTTATAATCAATGCAAGTTTTATTATTTGATTCATTCAGTAATACAAAATATTATACAAATGATTTCAATAAAAGGCAATTCAATCTTCAGATATTTATTTATTTATGCTTTTATTATTTTGAAGTGATGTGGGTTTGTAAGAGATAAGCAATTGGAATACATAATATTTTTTTTCTTTCCTTTTTCTCTAACAGAGTGAACTTGAGTGATTTATAAACAGTGACCAGCTCATGTACTCAGGCTATTGTTTGTTTTGTTTTGTTTTGTTTTTAATCTTTCCTGAATAAATTCTGGATTAACTACTATTGTTTTGATTTGGATTTTCCATAAGGTAAGTTTAGGCAAATTTAGCTAGAAGTTACTGTTCAACCCACCCCAATATCTAAAGATATCAAACAATTTCTTCCTATCCTTATCAGGGCTTTATATTAAAATCTGAAAGAGAGTGCAAAATCTCCCATCAAGCACTAATGTTACATTATCAATTTCTGGCTACTCTTATCATATTTTATGGTGCTGTACAGTCTGGCCAGGTAAGCTCGGTCCCACTCCTGTTTCTCTCTGGAGTAGTTTCTATCTCTAGAGTTTTTAATAATCAGTTGACTTGAGAAAGTTCTCTGATATGTTTTTCGTTTGTTTACACTTAGTATGAGTGTGTGTTTATGTGTATTCCAGGTGCAGGTGTGAAAGTCAGAGAACAATTTCTAGCTCTCTTTTCACTAAGTGGGCTTCTCAGATTGAAGTCAGGGTAATCAGTCTTGGCACTAAGATTCTTTGTTTGCTGAGCCTTTTGTCCAGTTCTTCTCTAATGATTTTAAGACAATTTGTAATTTAAAGTTTTCTTAGATTTTAAATAAGATGCAAAAAAAATCTTTATAAAATATATTCAAAGACTAACACTTTTCTACATCTGTGGGATAAACTCTGCCTCACCAGCATCAGTTAAATCAAGTTCATATTATCTGTTACTTGTCCATATACAGGAGACAACAAGATAACAGACTAGCATAGGTGCTATTCAGGCACAGTTTATTAGAGCAGGGATTCACTTATCAAAACTACCTGTTGCTGAGGGATTGCACGAAGTCTCCATGTTCACCATTACACAGTGTGTAGCACACTGGATATAATATAATTACTGTGCACACAACTTCTATTTTTATATGTAAAAAAAGAATCTCACTGTGTAGACAAGTCCTGTTTTCCATGTGTTTAGACTCAGACTGATGTTTGGACCTCTCTGTGTTTAATCAATGTATGCAGCATTTCATGTATATCATTACAACGTAGACTATCAGACTTGGTGTCAGAGAAGATAAATCTTGAATTCATCCTGTTGCATTTGTGTTTTTTCAGGCAATATTCCAAACAGTGACAAGACTAAACTAAAACCTCAGCCTTGATGACAGTGTAGGTAATAAATTAGAAGGCATTAAATGTGTGCAAAGTTAGATAAACAAGGGATTCTGAGAAGCTGAGATAGGAATATTTCAATGGGCATAGAAAAGAAGGATTAGGTTAAAGGGAAATTTTCAGGTGAACTTAGCTTTCCAGGCCAGTTAGTAAAGATAGGCAGGAGAAAGGAATGACTAGTCCCATTGCATTCTGAACTTGGAAATTTTACAAAATAAACCAGAAAACAAGTTGGAATTTGTTTTTTAACAGATGAGAGGGTTTTGAAAAAAATACACAAGAATTCTGAAAAGCTATATTTAATAAAGAAACACATGGGCATGATACTTTTAGAAAACTGATTATTTTTCCACTATCCTCTGAGTAAGGTTCATTTGTTTGCTGTGAACTAATGGACCTTTATTCAGAATATGGCTCTCTTTCCTCTGGTCCCCACGTCTCTGAGTACTGGCCGGCTGCCTGCTCTGTCTTCGCCTGAATACTGTGCTACTCTGAAGCACTGTTTTGTTTGTTGTTTTCCTTGTTTGTTTGTTTTTGTTGTTTACTCTCTCAGCACAGTTGCCTTATCAACAGGAAAGTTAACTTAGGTCCCGAGATATTATGAAGTAACACTAACACACTACATCAGCTTTTCTCTTCCTTCAAAAAAAAAAAAAAACCACTTCATTCCACAGATGAAACTTACCAATTACATTTACAAATCCATATAGCATTCTGAATTTTTTTATGATAGATGTCGTCTGCATCAATATTTCCAAGTTCGCTCCCTCAATACACGATAGACATTACTTTTGCTTCTTGTGGTTTTTGCTTTCTTTCTTTTTTTTTTCTTTTGGATTTCTAGATCATTATCTCTGAGATTAGAGAGATGAACTTTCTGTGGGTAGATGAAGGAATACAGGAGTGAAGAAATGACTAACTGAACCGACATTGTCTGTCAAGCAGTTGCAATTTTGGAGGTAGGTGTGATGAAGGTAGGTTATACGTTGGCAGCTATGTAAAACCGGACAGCAACAATTAGGGCAGCCTTGCAACGACGAAGGTGCTTAAAGTCTGAAAGCGTTAGCATTCCAGGAAATAAAGTCGTAAGAAAGGCTTCAACGTTTGTGCTTAGGGTATCAGTTCAAGACAAAGGAGTCTAACCGTCCAGCACCTGGAAGCTCTGCAGCCATTATGAGACTTTAGAAATTGTTCTGTCAATCATCGACACATACACACCCATGTGCACACCACACACACACACACACACACACACACACACACACACACAGTGAGAGAGAACCAATTAAATAAGCTCTACACAGTGAATAATTTTTTTAACTTTGACCATAATTTAACAGGAGGCAACCTTGACTTATGTTTATTATAATGGATAGAATAGTTACTGAAGATAAAAAAACGAGATACAGGTATGAATAAACACATTAAATTTAATTACTGTATTCATGAAAAAATAATTTAATGCATTTTCAGTTAGAACAACAGGAATTCCTTGAATATAAATTTATTTGGGTGGGGTCAAACAACAGCAACAAATATTGAGAAATCTCAGTACATGCACAAAGACACACATTTTGGGGGAAAACTAGTGTTTCATTTTTATTGATATCAGTTGACTAATGGATGAAATATTACATATATTTCATAAAATAATATTCTTCTGAATGTAACAAAGAACAGATCTTTATATAGAATATTTGTAATTTGAAGGTGTGCTTAAATTGTAAAATTAGCAAAGTGTTTAATTCAATTCCTAGTTTAATTGACCCATTTAATTGCATTTCTTTTAAAATATCACACTGAATATGACGAAATACCTTAATTCAACTCCCAAAGAGGGATTTATCCAATTACACATTTCCTTCACTCATCAATTTATTTGTCCTGTAGTGCATCAGTATTTCTCTGTCATGATGGGGTGCACTATTCCACAGCTGAATGTTTTCTAAAACAGTTTCTGCAACCTGCTCCTCTCGGCAGCAGAGATGTAAAGAGCTTCCAAAGTAGGTCAGCCTGTAAGGGTGATATTGAAGTTTTCAATTGAAAATAATTAGGTTTTATTCTCAGTGTTCACTGACCTAGCCTGGAATCTAAGGTAATGGGGAATGGTTTAGCTCCACTCGGCCTTATTTAGCACTAACTGTTCATTCTGTATCCTGTTAAGATACTTATTACCCCAGGAAACTTCAAGAGACACATGCATTGGTTACTCTGACACAGTTTAAGAATCCAAACTGATGAGTATCCAACAACAACAACAACAAGAACAAAATATTACTCACTTAATACTAAACAGGATTTGACTACATTATTTTGGCTTTAAATGTCACTATGATTAAACACAAAAGTAGCACAGTTATTGCAGCTATAAACATAAATCTTAAATATTTGTAATATAGAAAGCAGTTGCATTGTACATTCTCATTTAATGTCTATAACATTATTCCAAAGAGATAACTTGAGTCTGCATCTTCGTTGTCACAGAATTAAAATCAAACATATGTCAGAAGCAACAATATCTATCATTTCAGATGCTGAGATAAAAATTTACTGACTAGGGGGGCGAGGCAAGATGGCGGCACCGGGAGGACTCTCATTCTGAGGAGCAGCACAGCAGGATTGTCACAGTGACCAGCAATCAGAACTCGCGGCCATAAAACACAAGTGGTTGTGTTTCTCAGGTGAGAGGATACCCCACGGTGGGGGATTCAATCAGCTTTAACTCACCCGGCTAAACCGCGGAAGAGATCCCGGTTCCGCCAGGCGCTTTGTCGCCAGCCCAGAGCTACCCGCCAGCGTGATCTGGTCACGGTCCCAGACTGAACTGTGGGCCCACAACACCATAGACTGGATTTCCCAGTCGAGAGATAACCCCACGGAGCAGGAAACAATTGGGACCGACCTTAGGTCACCCAGACATCCCCTGGAAAAGACTCGGGTTCCGCAGGCGCCCCAAGAGCCAGCCCGGACCCAGAGCCAGGACCCAGGCGCCTGCATGGAGCCCTGCCTGCGCGCCTGATTCACCACCTCAGATAGAACTGTGGGCACCAGGCATCAGAGACTGCGTTTCACGGTCAGGTGTAAACCCACAGGGAGGGAAACGGCTGGTCTGATCTCAGAGCACTCAGCCGACACCCCCACTCCAAAAAGGTCTCGGGAAAAATAACCCAGTTTAGGCAGCTGCCAAGACTCCGAACGCCCAGAAAGGTGGAACCACAAGCGGGCATCTGTGCCTGTGGGTTCTACTTGCCACCCCAGACAGAACAGCGGTCCCTAAGCAAAGACTGGGTGTCTCTGGCAGGAGGAAATCCCCAGTGGAGGGGATCATCAGGTCTAATGCTCAGGACACCCGGAACCAAAACACTTCCTGGATTCACGCAGACTCTAGGCTCTAATGCAGGCAGGAGCACTGTGCTCAGCCGCCATTAATGAGTTCCCCTAGGGCACTGGGACACACAGCTGCATCCTCAGACCTACAGAAGCCAGAGAGCCATTACAACAACCCTCAGATACTGTGCCAAGGATCAACCCGTTATCCCTAGCTACACTGACAAAACTGTGGAAATCCCTGATCCTTCAAGAGGGCTGCACCCACAGCCTCTGGACCAGAGCAGTGCCTTCAGCCGCCATCCCAGACAGAGACACACAGCTTCTGGTCCAGAGTGAGGCACCCAGCATCCATACGAGAGTAGCGCCCCCAGGTGCCAACTCAAACTAGGTGCACATTCTCCAGGCCCAGAGTGGAGCACTCAGCCTCCGGCCCAGAGACTTGCTGGGCGCACCTCTCACTTTCCTGGACAGAAATGTGTGCTCCAGGAAAACAGACTGAGTTTCCCTGTTGGGAGAAACCCCACAGCTAGGGAATCAGCAAGTTCTTCAAGAGGACTGTACCTGGAAATTTAGTGAGCAGCAGCACACTAAATTTATAACGAGAAACCCAGCAGTGGAGCAGCTGTCTTGAGAACTTCTATGGGTGAGATCCCCCCTGCCTAACAAAGACCACAACTACTACTCAGGGCTATAAATTTGAGGTGAGCATTGGCAATTCCTGAGGAACACTGGCCATACAGTGACCATAACCAAGAAGCAGAGGAGTCCTCCTTCAGGAAAAATCATCTTCCGGCCAAGGGGATTCTCTCTACCTCAGGACTCCAGGAAGCACAGAAACTAACAGCCAACACCTAAATCAGCCCAATGGGTGGAGGTCAGCGTAAAAGCTCAACCAACAAAAGACAGAGCAATATGGCATCTCCAGAACCCATCCATCCAGGGGCAAACAGCCCTGGACAATGCAGCATAATAGAAAATCAAGAATATGACCTTACATCTATGATGATGAAGACGATAATAGAGGAAACAAATAAAATACGTAAAGAATTAAAAAGATTTAAATTACGTAAAAAATTTAAAAAATTTTAAAAATTTAAAAAATTTAAAAAAATTTAAAATACGTAAAGAATTAAAAAGAATTAAAAAGAAGATAAAACCAAACAGATCCTGGCTATCCGTAAAGAAATGGAGGAAGTTAAAGACAAGCAGATTATGGCCATCCGTGAAGAAATACGGGAAGATGCAGGAAAACAGCTTGCGGCCTTCAGAGAAGAAATAATTAAATCACTGAAAGAAATAAAAGAAACAGAGTTGAAGGAACTAAAAGAAAAAGAGGAAAATACAATCAGACAGGTGAAGGAAGTAAACAAAACAACTCAAGACCTGAAGATAGAACTGGAAAAATTAAAGAAAACACAAATGGAGGAAATAATGAAGAGGAAGAATTTAGGGAAGAAAACAGGAATTACAGAGGTAAGCATAACCAACAGACTACAAGAAATGGAAGAAAGAATCTCAGGTGTAGAAGATACAATGGAAGAAATCGACGTATCTGTCAAAGAAAATGTTAAATCCAAAAAATTCCTGACACAGACCATCCAAAAAATCCAAGACAATATGAAAAGACAAAACCTAAGAATAATAGGTATAGAGGAAAAAGAAAACTCCCTTCTCCAAGGCCCAGAAAATATTTTCAACAAAATCATTGAAGAAAATTTCTCCAAGTTAAAGGAGAAGACAATAAGGATACATGAGGCCTACAGAACACCCAACAAATTTGACCAGAAAAGAAAATCCTCCCGCCACATAATAATCAAAACAGGAAGTATACAGAACAAAGAAAAAATACTAAAAGCTGCAAGGGAAAAAGGCCAAGTAACATATAATGGCAAACCCGTCAGAATCACACCTGACTTTTCAACAGAAACTATGAAAGCCAGAAGGGCCTGGACAGATATCATGCAGACCCTAAGAGAACACAGATGTCAGCCCAGGCTACTATACCCTGAAAAACTCTCAGTCCTCATAGACAGAGAAAAAAAGATATTCAATGACAAAAAAAAAAAATACCTACACACAAATCCAGCATTACAGAAGACACTGGAAGGGAAAATACAACCCAAGAAAATTAGCTTCTGTCAAGAAAACACAGGAAATAATTAACCTTACTACAGTAAAACAAAAAGCAACCAAGCACACAACATTATGACCACAGCCAACATCAAAATCAAAGGATCTAACAGCCACTAGTCATTAGTCTCTCTCAACATCAATGGACTCAACTCTCCAATAGAAAACACGGATTAACAGAATGGATATGTAAACAAAACCCAGCAATCTGTTGCATACAAGAAACACACCTAAGGCACAAAGATAGACATTACCTGAGGGTAAAAGGTTGGGAGACGACTTTCCAAGCAAATGGACCCAAGAAACAAGCAGGAGTAGCCATTCTAATATCTGATAAAATAGACTTTCAACCAAAATTAATAAAAAGAGATGGGGAAGGACACTTCATACTCATCAAGGGAAAATTCCACCAGGAAGACATCACAATCCTGAACATCTATGCCCCAAATACAAGAGCACCCACATTTGTTAAAGAAACATTGATAAAATTAAACCACATATAGATCCACACAATAATAGTGGGAGAGTTCAACACCCCACTCTCAACAAAGGACAGGTCAACAAAACAGAAATTAAACAAAGAAACAATATCTCTGACAGAGGTCATGAATCAAATGGACCTCACAGACATTTACAGAACTTTACACCCAAATACAAAAGAATTTACCTTCTTCTCAGCACCTCATGGAACCTTCTCCAAAATAGACCATATAGTTGGTCACAAAGCAAGCCTCAACAGATACAAGAAGACTGAAATAATCCCTTGTATCTTGTCTGATCACCATGGAATAAAGCTGGACTTCAACAACAACAGAAATAGCAAAAAGCCTACACGCACATGGAAACTGAGCAACTTGTTACTAAATGACAAGTTCTTCCCTGGGTCAGGGAAGAAATAAAGAAAGAAATTAAACTCTTCCTAGAACTCAATGAAAATAAAGACACAACATACCCAAACTTGTGGGACACAATGAAAGCAGTGCTAAGAGGAAAGTTCATAGCACTAAGTGCCTTCAAGAAGAAATTCGAGACAGCTCATTCAAGCAACATAATGGCCCACTTGATCACCTCCCCCTGAGGGGGGAGCAGCCTTATCAGGCCACAGTAGAGGACAATGCAGCCACTTTTGATGAGAACTGATAGACTAAGATCAGAAAGGAGAGGAAAACCTCCCCTATCGGTGGACTTGGGGAGTGGCATGCATGCAGAAAGGGGAGGGAAGGTGGGATCGGGAGGGGAGGAGGGAGGGGCTTATGGGGGATACAAAATGAATAAAGTGTAATTAATAAAAAATTAAAAAAAAACTTAAAAAAGAAGCACACACACCAAAAAGGAGTAGACAGCTGGAAATAATCAAACTCAGGGCTGAAATCAATCAATTAGAAACAAATAAAACAATTCAAAGAATCAATGAAACCAAGAGCTGGTTCTTTGAGAAAATCAACAAGATCAACAAACCCTTAGCCAAGCTAACTAAAAGGCAGAGAGACACCACCCAAATCAACAAAATCAGAAATGAAAAGGGGGACATAACCACAGACACTGAGGAAATCCAAACAATCATTAGGACTTACTTCAAAAGTCTATATGCCACAAAATTTGAAAATCTAAATGAAGTGGACAATTTTCTTGATCAATTTGACTTACCAAAGCTGAATCAGGACCAGGTAAATCAATTAAATAGTCCTATATCCCCCAAAGAAATAGAAGCAGTCATCAAAAGTCTCCCATCCAAAAAAAGCCCAGGACCAGATGGGTTCAGCGCAAATTCTACCAGACTTTCAAAGAAGAGCTAACTCCAATTCTCTTCAAACTATTCCACAAAAGAGAAACAAAAGGAATATTACTAAACTCATTCTATAAAGCCACAGTCAACGTGGTACCTAAACCTCACAAAGACTCAACAAAGAAAGAGAATTTCAGGCCAATCTCCCTTATCAACATTGATGCAAAAATACTTAACAAAATACTTGAAAACCGAATACAAGAACACATCAAAGATATTATCCACTATGACCAAGTAGGCTTCATCCCAGGTATGCAGGGGTGGTTCAATATACGGAAATCCATCAATGTGATCCACCATATTAACAAACTGAAAGAAAAAAAAACCACATGATAATCTCCCAAGATGCTGAAAAAGCATTTGACAAAATCCAACATCCATTCATGTTTAAAGTCCTGGAGAGATCAGGGATACAAGGCACATACCTAAACATAGTAAAGGCAATATACAGCAAGCCTATAGCGAACATCAAACTGAACGGAGAGAAACATAAAACAATCCCACTGAAATCAGGGACAAGACAATGCTGCCCACTGTCTCCATATCTCTTCAACATAGTGCTGGAAGTCCTTGCTAGAGCAATAAGACTGTTGAAAGAGATCAAGGGGATACAGATGGGAAAGGAAGAAGTCAAATTATCATTATTTGCAAGTGATACGATAGTATACATGTGTGACCCAAAAACTCTACCAGGGAACTCTTACAGCTGATAAACACTTTCAGCAAAGTGGCCGGATACAAAATTAACTCAAAAAAAAAATTAGTAGCACTCCTGTATACAAAAGACAAAAGGGCTGAGAAAGAAATTAAGAAACAACACCATTCACAATAGCCACAAATGACATAAAGTACCTTGGTGTAACCCTAACCAAGCAAGTCAAAGACTTATATGAAAAAAATTTCAAGTCTCTGAAGAAAGAATTAGAGGAAGATATGAGAAGATGGAAAGATCTCCCATGCTCATGGCTTGACAGGATTAACATAGTAAAAATGGCCATCTTACCAAAAGCAATCTACAGATTTAATGCAATTCCCATCCAATTGCCAACACAATTCTTTACAGACCTGGAAAGAAAAATTCTCAACTTCGTATGGAATAACAAGAAACCCAGAATTGCTAAAACAATCCTCTACAATAAAAGATCTTCTGAAGGTATCTCCATCCCTGATCTCAAGCTGTACTATAGAGCAACAGTTATAAAAACTGCATGGTACTGGCATAGAAACAGAATGGTGGATCAATGGAATCGAACAGAAGACCTAGAAATAAACCCACACACTATAGACACCTGATTTTTGACAAAGATGCCAAAACCATACAATGGAAAAAAGATAGCATCTTCAACAAATGGTGCTGGTCCAACTGGATGTCTACATGTAGAAAAATGAAAATAGATCCATACTTATCACCCTGCACAAAACTGAAGTCCAAGTGGATCAAAGAACTCAACATAAAACCAGACACATTAAATTGGCTAGAAAAAAAAAGTGGGGAATACCCTAGAACTCATTGGTACAGGAGAAAACTTCCTGAACAGAACACCAACAGCACAGAGGATAAGAGCAACAATCAATAAATGGGACCTCATGAAATTGAAAAGCTTCTGTAAAGCAAAGGACACCATCATCAAAACAAAGCGACTGCCTGCAAATTGGGAAAGTATCATCACCAACCCTTTATCTGACAGAGGACTCAGATCCAGTATATATAAACAACTAAAGAACCTGAAAAGCAGCAAACCATGTAATCCCACTTAAAAAATGGGGAACAGAGCTAAAAAGAGAATTCTCTGTAGAGGAATATCGAATGGCAGAGAAGCATTTAAAGAAATGCTCAACCTCATTAGCCATTAGGGAAATGCAAATCAAAACAACCCTGAGATTTCACTTTAAACCCATCAGAATGGCCAAGATCAAAAACTCAAGTGACAACACATGCTGGAGAGGCTGTGGAGAAAGGGGAACCCTTCTCCACTGCTGGTAGGAATGTAAACTTGTACAACTACTCTGGAAATCAATCTGGCGCTTTCTCAGACAACTAGGAATAGCGCTTCCTCAAGATCCAGCCATACCACTCCTAGGCATATACCCAAAAGTGTCTCAAGTACACAGAAAGGACAATTGCTCAACCATGTTTGTAGCAGCTTTATTTGTAATAGCCAGAAGCTGGAAACAGCCCAGATGTCCCTCAACTGAAGAATCATGCAGAAACTGTGGTACATCTATACAATGGAATATTACTCAGCAATGAAAAATAAGGAAATCATGAAATTTGCAGGTAAATGGTGGGACCTGGAAAGGATCATCCTGAGTGAGTTGTCCCAGAAGCAAAAAGACACGCATGGTATATACTCACTCATATAAACATACAACATAGAATAAACCCACAAAAATCTGTACATCTAAACAAACTAAGTAAAAGAGAGGACCCTAACTAAAATGTTCAATCACCATCCTGAAAGGCAAAGAGGATGGACATCAGAAGAAAAAGAAAACAGGAAACAACCTCAGAACCTGCCACAGAGGGCCTCTGAAAGCCAGAAGAAAACAGGAAACAACCTTGGAACCTGCCACAGAGGGCCTCTGAAAGCCTCTACCGTATGTATAGACTGTCAAAGCAGATGCTGAGCCTGATGGCCAACTGATGGGCAGAGTGAATGGAATTTTATGTAAGAAGTGGGAAATAGTAAGAGCTGGAGGGGACAGGAACTCCACAAGGAGAGCAACAGAACAAGATAATTTGGACACAGGGAACTTCCCAGAGACTCATACTCCAACCAAGGACTATTTGTGGAGATAAGCTAGAACCCCTGCATAGATGTAGCCCATGGCAGTTCAGTGTCCAAGTGGGTTCCATAGTAATGGGAAGAGGGACTGCCTCTGACATAATCTGATTGGCCTGCTCGTTGATCACTTCCCCCTGAGGGGGTAGCAGCCTTACCAGGCCACAGTAGAGGACAATGCAGCCACTTTTGATGAAAACTGATAGACTAAGATCAGAAAGGAGAGGAAAACCTCTCCTATCAGTGGACTTGGGGAGTGGCATGCATGCAGAAAGGGGAGAGAGGGTGGGATCGGGAGGGGAGAAGGGAGGGGCTTATGGGGGGATACAAAATGAATAAAATGTAATTAATAAAAAATTAAAAAAATAATAATAAAAAAAGAAAATATCATTAAATTATAAGAACTATTTTTATGTCTTAAGAAACATGAAATGTTTAAGAATGAATAAAATTAAATGAAATTATAAAAAAAAGATGTTTCTGCTCAGATATTTGGTAATATTCATCAGAAAAGTAACTAATATATGTGTTTCTTGTTCTGTCACACAAACACATTTGTATACTTGACACAAAATAGCTGATTTGTCTGTTATCAAATATTCATATAGATACAGCACATGAATAAGTCTGTGAATAGCATAAAAAAATTGTTGTTTAGAGCTCAATAAAACCACATAAGAAAATCTAAAGAAGTGCCTTGCATCAAATCACAGCACATTTTTATAATAAATGTTTTCTCTGGTTTAAGTTGAATGTGTGTGTGTGTGTGTGTGTGTGTGTGTATTCAGAACCTACTTTATTTAAGCCTTTAAACTCTCCTTTAAGAGGTACAATGTAAATTTTAACTTAAAATCCTTCACAAGTTTGACCTCAAACAACTAAAAGGCTTTTCAAGGTTCATATGCACTTAGAATTATGAACATTCAGACACAGAGGTAACTGCACTATAGAGAAACATAACATCTGTGATCTAGCTCAGGAGTAGAATGATTGACATGCATGAGACCCTGGATCAAATGCCCAGTATCAACTTTAAAACAACGAGAAGTTTAAAAATACATGCTATTTTGAATAGAGGTTGACTCAGTGTGAAAGCTGGAATAAAACATATTACTAGCAGGCACAGTGATTCCAGAATATCTGACTTGGAGTTAGGCGATTAGGGAATAAATGCTTTCTGTTGATATACTATAATTTTACAGATGAGAAAGATTAAGTAAAATAGTAACATAGATGATTTAATTAAAAGGCAGGTTCTTCCTAAACAACTTTGCCCAAAGAATTTGGAAGACAGAGGTTCATCTTTTTCTAGGTGCTTCCAATATGTACTTTAAATGACTTTATCCTGTCATTTTTTTCTCATCAGCTCTGCCAGCGTGTAAATTATTCTATGAGAGTCAAGTAGTTGAAAAGGCATAGTAAATCTTCCAGGAAACTATAGTACTTTTTAAATGAAATATTCCAGCCAAAGGAGTAACATGATCAATATACTTCTAATATTCTTCTGATTTTTTTTTCAGAAAATATGGATGAACAAAGAATAACAACCCAAAGAAAACATACAATCAAGTTTTCTTCCCCAGTAAGGGTTTCATTTAGATAAAACAGCCCAGCTTCATCCATCTTTAGCCTCACCATCAGAAGACAATTTCACATATTGTTATCTGCTTCTAGAGTTTTGGATGAAAGAATCAGGTCATAACATTGCCCAAAGCATTGTGATGATACTCAGAAAGCCTGTAGGAAATCTTTCTGAATTCCTTGTGGACGTATGTACTGTGCCATTTTTCAGGAGTTGCTGCTTATAAACTCCTTTGTCCATATGTCCATTGAAACATTTATTTATTTTATTATAATTCTACTATTTATTAATCTGTTCTTCAAAGAACTCATTCACTAACTGCTTACACTTACTACTGTGAAGAGCATTCATGTAGAAGGGCTCCTGTGTCCCTTCTCGATAACCTCACCTTTTCATTCTTCTGACTTGCAAATATTGCCAAACTAAAGCTCATTCAAATACCAAATACTATGTACCATTAACATTCTGCAGGTACTGTTTATTTTACGGTTGTAAGAAATTTAGTCAAAACTTATGTATTTCAATCCATGCTGTCAACCTTATTGAAAACTTTTCATTTTTTAGTTAGAATTCTGGGATTAGTTCACTGACTCTTTGCCCATTTATGTTATTTTTACAGCTTTTTGTTTAATCAGTGAACGGTAGTGCTTGGAGGGCCTCCTCTACCACTCACACATAGTTGCTGACATAATACCACTGACAGGGAAATAAATGCTTAAAGAACTGTGGGCTGAGAATGAACTTTACATGCCCTTCACTACTTAGCTGGATTTAAGTAAAAAGCACCGAAGAGCAAACCCAACAGTCAAGCTTTGTGAGGGAAGCAGAAAATGGATGTAGCCTCATTTCTTGCCTGCAATTGTCTTTCATATCCAAAATAAAAGTGAGTCATTTTTCTCAGCATCCAAGGCACAGTCTTAAGATCTCTCAGAATTGTGGCACCAAAACTTGGCAGAACAATGCTGTCGGTGCACCATGCTTTCTTTCTATGAACACAATGAAGAAATTGACTCTGGTTTCATAGACATAAGCTGTGATCCAGTAGCTAGCTACAGTTCACTGACCTGAACTTGACTTCCTCTAGAGAAAGGGTGTTAGAAGTGTGATTTCCCAGGCAAATCCTTAAAATTCCACCCAATGCATAAAGACACACAATATGGCCCCAAACACAAGAACACTGCTATTCTGATAAAAAATGATCTTACCACAGAAAAATCACTCATACTCCCTTCATAGTGGGGTTGGAAACAAATTGGTTCCCACAATGGAAACCAAGCAGCTCCATGCCTCTACTGCTAGCAAGAACTGTCATTAGCAGAGATCAGCCTTATACACATTGGTGATGTGCCTGAAACTCTACAAGGCTAGATCAAGCCCAGCCAGAGCGCCAGGAATGGTTGAGTCTGGCTGGGCATCACAGGCTTGCTGTTTAACTTCCTTGGGAACTTGGTTTAGCTGTTCTTTGGCTTCTCACACGTGTGCATCCTCTTTACTTATCAGCACCACTTGAAGCTTCTGATCAAAGCTTATCTTCTCTACTGCTTCTATGCTGGTGAACAGCAGTGTTGACTGCTAGTAATGGCAGATTTGAAGGTGAAATCGACCAGATGCAAACTATTCGACTAGAAATAGTTTTAATTAAATGAAAACAAAAATGAATTTCCATATTTCAACAAAACATTAAATGTAGGAACTAGTACACTTAATTAGAGGTTAATTAGTGATTTAATCGCTAGGTAGAATTAGTAGCTCAGTGTTTCTTCCTCTTTTTTTTTTATTAAACAATGTATGACTTTGTTTCTGCACAGATAACACCTTCATAACAGTATAAACTATGTGAAGCTATGGGTTTCATAGGACTAAACATCATTGAGAGACCCTGAAAATGGGTATTCCTCAGTAAGTTGAGACAGAAAGTAAGAAAAGAAAGGAGTTACCGTATGTACTTTTATAGAAGCTGATGGAAGATAGCCCAACTGACCTAGGATGAGAAGGAGAGAGAAGAAGAGAGAGAGAAGGAGAGAGAGAATCCAGTGCCATTGCCACTAAATCACAGTAGGTCAGAATACAGAAGAGGAAAGTCCAAGGCCAGAGCCGTGAAGTAAAACATCACAATATCCATGAATACACTCAGTGTCATATGAGGAAGAAATACTCTGTTGAAAGAAAGAAAGAAAGAAAGAAAGAAAGAAAGAAAGAAAGAAAGAAAGAAAAAATGAAAAAAGAAACTATGTGAATATTATTTATTAGAGGAGCTAGGAAATATCTGCATGAATTTTACTGTGTCCACCTGTGCCCACTGAACTATTAAAATTTACTACTGGAAGGATTCTGCCTTCTTTTGAGAAATTAAGAAAGTAATTTTCATAATCAACTGGAGACAGACGCTATTATGGTATCTCTGCCTTCAGTATTTATGGACGAGTCTATTGAGTCCTTTTCTATATTCTTAACATTAACTCCACTTAGAAATATTACATGTGTATAGTAAATGTGAGTAAATAATCAGAATGAGATGGGACAAAGGCGAGGTGAACAACTGATCTGTTGTATGTAATTTCTTGGATGGTAACAGCTGTGTTACAGATTCTAGCATTCTTTTTGTGTGCACACATTTTAAATTAATTTCCATTGTTCCGTGCATTCTTGCTTATACATATCATTATCTGCAGTACACACAGCTTCTCTCTGAAACTAGTTTCTAGACTGTTCTAAGAAGCGAATTGTTTGACTGATTTGCCTTGTGTATAGTAACCGGGTAAAGATCTTGTTTACCAGAAAAATACCAAGTGAAGAAGCCTCCTCAGACATCCATATAAGTCTTAGTTGTTGTAACATTCTTTTACCAGTATTAACATTAAAATAATAAAAGTATTAACAATAAAAATTACTTACCATAATTTGTTATAACAGTTTCAAAGAGACGTTTGAGTCTATCATTCTAGTCACAAAATCCTGAAAATATGGAAACTGTTGTTAAATGATTTAGCCCCTATGGAAGATTTTGCAAGGTGACATAACCAATTAGTGGAACAGCTTGTGCATGGATCCAATATTCCAGACAGGTGACCCAATGCCCTTCGCAGTGGGTCTTTTAGTTCTGAAACAGCAGCTGCATTTAAATTAGTCACTCAGCCATTCTTATTAAATAAATTTAAACCGTTAATTTACTGAATGTAAGAAATGAAAAGAGCTTGATTGCTTAAAATATTTATTTTTCCATGTTTGGTTGTGGTCTTTTGGAGGCTTGATCTTTTTTGATGTGAAACTAGAGTAGAAATGGATCTGGGGAAGAAAGGTGGTGTGGGGAGGCAGCCAGAAGGAGTTGAAGGAAAAGAAACTGTGTTTACTATTTAATATATGAGAGAAGAACCTGTTTTCAAAGAATAAAAAGTTAAAACATTTCCTTTGTATTTAAAATCCTCAAACATCATTAATAATGGTAAAGGAATAATATCAGTGGAGAAAAGTGATAGATGTTTGATCTCATAATTCATATTTTGCTTGAGAATTAACCATACAAAGAAATTTAATTTGTTTCCTTTTGAAAAACACACTTTTTTTTCTTCATTTTCAGCGTGTTTAGTTAAGACACAGCCGAGATGTTTAGCAAATATCCCTCCAAGTAGCAATTTACCTCTCAATTCTGGTCTTCAGACATAATAAATTTGCATGGAAAAAAGGGTCCCTAATAAATGAGCAAGGACAGTAGAGATCTTTCTGTTTAGCAACCCTAAAAGTTGCTAATTCAGTTCAATAAATTCTATCTATATAAAAAATTTAGATCTGGTAAGAATAAGCCATTCTTAATCCACCCAGAATGCAGACACACACATTCTTAGATCTGTGGGACTCTCAGGCCTAAGTAAAAGCTCTTAAGTGAATTGTACATGGGCTTATCAGATTACATGAGTGATTTCTTTTCTTGAAAGATTAGTAGATAGTGAGTTCTTCTTTCACACCTAAAGCAAATGTGGTTGATATTTTTAAGGACCAAATTAATGGTTCAAAATATTTCTTTAAAATTAATAATTTCTTTCAGATAATGTCAAATTCAATAAAACCTCTATATGTTATGTACTGATTTAAAATTAACTTGCAAATTGAGAAAGAAAATTTTTAAATTTTAAATCATACTATAAACATCATGACAGCAAGAACAGACAAGCTCCTCTCCTACCAAATTTCAGCGTTTGCCTCACTAAGTCAGGTGTTCTGCTCATGTGTTTTAGAAGCCTCAAACTTTTCAAGCCACTGCTCATGACGAACAGATATGCTCAGCCAATGTTAAGCTGAGAAACTAAGAGAGAAGGGGTGATAGTTAAAAGTGCCACAAGTTGACCCAGAGTAAAAAAAAAAAAAAAAAAAGTTTGTCATCAGTGATTGTTTATGTCCTATTATTTTATTTTTCAGAAAGATAGGATTGTCTGTCAATCTCAATCTGAATGTGTCTCTAAACATGTTAACTAGACTTGTAGCATCTTAGCTTTATTCAATCTGGAAAAAAACATACATGCGCACAAATTCCCAGCCTGTTTGGAAGG
Organism: Psammomys obesus; assembly: GCF_907164565.1. Classification (NCBI taxonomy): domain Eukaryota; kingdom Metazoa; phylum Chordata; class Mammalia; order Rodentia; family Muridae; genus Psammomys; species Psammomys obesus. Next base: position 12,096,556 of record NW_026590699.1, read on the forward strand.
AGATTATTATTTGTCCCTGCTCAAGGTTATTCACTAGAGCCCATTTCATGCTTGGCTGCACCTTGCTCTCATGTGCTGCTTTTGAAAGCCCTGCCCTCCTTTTCCAGCATTCTGAAATCAGAGGTGCATTCCAGTGTCCAGCATGACAGATGCCTGCTCAGATGACTGTAAGGCACCTCCTCAGGGCTGACTTTCTAGCTCTTCATTCAGCACCCCTTAGCCTGCTTGTTTTAGCTGCCTGACTCCCAATCATGAAGCGCAAGAGTAAACAATAGGAAACAGAAGAGGAAAGGAATGAATTGTTTGCACTTCTCAAAAGAAAGACCTCAGACCATTCTAAAGCTGTTTCTTCATGGCTTATATATTTGTAGAAATGTAAGTTTATTATATCTAAGAGTTCTGGTATATTTATTATATGTGCACAGTTAGAGCTTGATCTAGAAACCTGTAGATGTAAACTTACAGATATTTGTGGTTGTGAGTATTATGGTTAGAGGATAATTTACTGTGTTGGAAAGACCTGTAAAAACAAAATTGTTTTTCGCTTTATAAGCCATGAGAAAGCTGTTCTTACCTTGAGTGTATCCTGTCAGCTGACTTAGCCAGAACAGATGATTTCCTGGTGCCATTGGGTCGTTCTTAAAAATTGCTCATTATTGCAATATATTTTACTCCTCAGCTACTCTTTCAAGGTAATGGGTCCCAAGATTAAACAAGCGGTGGCTAAGATTCACTTTTGTTTGAAGTGCTTGTTTGCTTAGATGCCCGAGGCACTAGCTAGAAGTCTGTTAAAAATCAAGTCTTGCCTGCACCCAGACAGGACATGAGTTAATTTGTCTCCCCAAAATAATATTTTTTTTTATTTTGGCTTTATAATCCTTGGACTAACAATAGCTGACCTAGAGAACTCTCTTTGGTTTGTTGCTGGCCATTTTTTTTTCAAGCCTCTATTTTTACTATAATGAAAGCTCAAGAAAAACTGGTGAATCTCTAAATGATCCCAAACCCATTATAGTAAGAAGAGATTGGACCTGGTCAAAGGTTCAACATTCAAAGTGATTAGTTTACATCTTTTAGATCAGCTCCAATTAGAGATTAATCTTAACCATGGAAAATAAATGAACAGGTGAAATAAAGATAATTCTAACATCATATAATTAATAAAAGCACATACTACTACTACTAATAATAATAATCTAGGTAATGAAAATTACAATTTTACAGAATGAATCAGGACTGTCAAATAGGTACTAACAGTGTCTCAACATTGACCAAAAACATGAGATCAGGTACAGTGCTTCAGAGCCCTCCCTTTGGTCATGATAATAATGGCTACAGTGGTATTCTGAGCCTAATACTGCAACTCCTAAATGAATTGAAATATTATGTCATGGATAAACTTTCAAATTACTCAAAATATTGGAACCAAAGATGAACTTTACAGATTCTATCTAATAGATAAGAGAAAGAAATTCAACAGCTAAATAAGATAACAATTTCTAAATTACAATAATCATAAATAAGAGGCATACAAATTCAAATATTTTATAAGCCCTTATATTATCTAAAAATTAATTTTATAGTGTATATACCTTTTATAAATATGTATGATATACATAAAATAAACATTCTAGGTGAAAATTTAACACCTAAAAACTTCCCAATAAGACATTGATCTAAATATGGTGAATATTAATATATGCAATACTATAAAATATAAACAAATGTACATATTCATGCAGAGAGAGAGAGAACCAGAGAGTAGAGGGTATAAGGTCCTGGTATAAATAATATAAGCTCCCTAACTGCCATGTGTTTCTAAATAAAACATAAAATGTATGTGATATAAGATAAAAGAAATTAACAAGGACATGGTGAAAAGTTTCTGAAGAAACTGGGCAAAAATTCATCAAGATTCCTTTTAAAAAGCAATATAAAGGAAGCAACATGCCTACCAAATGTTGAGCCATGCTTTGGTTTTTAATTTTATAAAATATGTTATTAAATGACATACAAATAAACAAAAATAACACTCACAAAATTAATTAGGCCTGAAGTCTGAACAACTCAATGAACTTCTATACATTCAGAATAAACATTCTGAATGGAAGCTGTGAAGCTCACATTAAATTTTAGTGTGTGAATATATTTTGTATGCTTACTTACCACCAAAGCAAAAAACTCAATGACAGAATCAAAACTACAAAACAATTATCTTTACATCACTTTCTATAGACAGTTACATGAAAAGAGCAAGAAAGGCTAAAACTAAGAGTTTGAAGAAAAACTGAATGAACACAATAAACACAAGTTACATTTAAAAGAGTTGTGATGATCACTGGTGTGTTTTTTGAACAGAGGTAACTGTGATGATGTGGAAGTTTGTTTACAGGATTTTGCACATACTAGGGCAGCACTGTAAAAAATGAAAAAGATGTATTACTTTATAAATAACCTAAAGCCACCTTTTAAAGGATGATATTAAAGTTCTTCCTTCTCTTCACCACAATACAGATGCAGTACAGAAAGCAAGAAGTGATATTGAAAATAAAGCAGAACAGCAGAAAACAAATGCAAGGAGATAGTTTCATCGTTTGAAAACAAGCTTTTATAAGCACTTATACACAGGTGCAGGTTACAGTAAATTGCTATATTAAGTTTAATACAACTGAAATGATACATATACAAAAATACAAATAAATAAGCTCCTTTAGTCTGTGAACTAAAATTTTGTAATATATGAGAAATGGCTGATTATATAAAAGATATTCATACTGACTTATATCAAAAATTTGGAATATTAATAATTAAATAAAACGTTAATAAAGGTATTGTTAGTAGTTATTCTTACAAGTACTCAAATATAGTTTATATCTAAGAGAATACATTTACGTAGTAATTTTGAAGATTTTATCAAAGAAAATTGCATTAAATGAAATTCACCATGCATTTGCTTTCTTAAAAACATCAATGGCTTGAGGTCACTTTCATGATAAAATTTACTTCAGAGATCTGATTAATCAGCTAAATTGAAATGCATGGATAAATGCTTGCAAAGCTACAAATGAATCAAGTCCTGAAGAAAACCTGTGGATACAGTAAATACCTAGTAAAAGGAGCATCGCTTCAACTGATCAAACGTGAAATCTTGCTTACTCATCTACTTCTGCCTCCCTGCGGGCATCCTTGTCATCACTGAATGCAAGTTGTCAATCAGGAAAACAAACAACAAAATGGACTATTTCTAACTATCATGAACTAAGGTTTGTTGTTGTTTGTTTTTTTTTTCCAATCCTATGTCATAAAATTTTATACAAATATTTTTATAGCATACAAAATGGGAATTTTTAAAAGAACATTTTATTACATGCAGAGATTTGAAGGTTAATAAAATTATATTGTGCTATACAAATAATAGTCCTTAATACAATTAAATTTTGTGAGCTGCTGGGCTAATTAGTCTTTTTCTTGATTGTACTATATTAGTGTCATTTTCTCAGGTCTAACAGTTAACCATTTTAATAGTAGCTTACTCTGAGGCATAAGGAATCATCTCCAAGTTACAATGCTTTGCATAACCTTGACTCATTTACACTGAGATCATTTCTGTTTATTTAGTTTCCTTTCCTAATGCATGCCTCATAGAAAACAAGAAGGAAAATTCTTAAAATACATAAAAACTGAAATTGAGAGTCTTTCAGGATTAAAGCCTTGATTTGGACAGAGGAGTGACTTTTTAAAATCTCATTAGATCAAACAATAGAAGTCACTTAATATACAGTTATATCCTTTGAATACTGAAACTATTTCATAGGAGAAAGAAAATTTTGCAAAATATAAAATCATGCCACATTTAGTGGAAGATATCCAGGCCTCTCCTAAATATTATATAAAGTTTGTATTCACCAAATAATAAACTTAAGATAGGTCTTTGACTTGATTATGAATTTCATAAAATCATGGTTTTAGAATTTCTGTTTCTTATTCTTTTTTTTTTGTAAATAATAAAGAAACTGGGAAGTTTGAAATAGGGCAAACATTTTTTCCTCATTTGTTTTATTTTGAAATATCCCTGATTAATAAGATTTATGACTAGGGCTTACTGGACTTGGCTTCAAGGCCGTTTTGTTTTACTGTAGTCATTCTGGCCTTTGGGTGTCTCTGTTCTTCCTCACAGATTGAACTTTTTACCTCCAAGAATCCATATGCTCATCTGACCTACAGAAAACGCCAAACGTTCCCTCATTGTATTTCTACCTCAAATACTATAGTAATTATTCTTATTTCAAACTCTGCTGATTTATTCCAAACTTTATGGCCAGTGAAAAAGCACAGAAAAGGACAGAAACATTCCACATTGAGATGAACAGTGCACCTCGCTAATAATTTAAACTAAACATGTAAACAGAAAAAGGTTGTGGGGCATTCCATCTTCAACTGCACATTTGTCTTCTTTTCTGTGTTTACCAAATTCCAATTAAAGTAATTTCCTGATTTTGTGCAATTCTATGACCTAAGATATAGATTTTTTTCAAAATGTAATATTTTTGACAAAAATTTTTCAACATATTAACAAAAATGAACTTACAGTGTTAAAATAATTTTACAAATTCCGTGGTACTGAATTTCAAATTAAATGTACACAGGCCACTGTAAGGCTGCTTCATTCTTCTGCTGCGCTCTATTTGCCTTATGTTAATAACTCATCTTCCAGAAAATTAAGAATAAAAGTATCTGTAGACATCCATAATATGTTTTGTAGTGGTCAGATGTGCTGTGGTGTTGACTTGCTCATCCTGTAACAAAAATAAGACATATAATTGACCAAAATACTTGTAAATATTATGTTTGAGATAATCAGCATGGAAAATCATAGCAAAGAGAACCCAGATCTGCGAGCTGTTGGAGAACACAGCCAAGGCCTTATCAACAAAGCTGCAACCTTTCCAGGAGCCTACTCCATTTGTCTGTTTCCGGGTCCTGTGACATAAAAGAGTGATTTTGAATTTGCTGATGTGCAGCATCTTTTGGCATATTTTAACCTATTTTTAAAACATTTTATGGTAGGAGAGAGATGAAATTTCCCATCTGTATAGATGTGTACTTATGAAAGGAAAATTTTCCACAGCAAATTCACACTGTGCTTAATCCTAAATTAAAGTGGTGCCGAAATGTTATTCCTTAACCCTGAGGCATATGCAGTTTCTAAAGAAACAAACTCAGCGTTTAATTAACTCTGAAATCCTCCTGTAAATGGAGCTTATGTGTGTGTGTGTGTGTGTGTGTGTGTGTGTGTGTGTGTGTGTGTGTGTGTAAACTTCAAGGCAGGATGAATTTAGAGAAGGAGGGGTTGCCTGCTACAGAAGCCTGTTGGTCCTATCTGAGTCAGACAGACTCCACACAAGGTTACATGGACTAAATTAAGGAGTGGGGAGGTTCATCCAGAGTGCACAGATTAAAATTTTCAATAGACCTAAAAATGTCTCTGAGGCATGAATGAGCCCGTCACTTCTCCTCTGCCTCTTCAGCAAATGATGGATTCACTCAGTGCCCATAACACACCCTGTGAGTTATGCCTGGGTTGCTCCCTTATTCTTCCCTCTCCAGTCATGCTGAAGCAGAGGTTGTGGTTAAACAAATGTGCTTTTATGGAGCCGAGTGCTGTGAAACAGAGCTGATTAGGGCCTGACATATCGAATTAGATGGGGGCATAAAATTGGCAGATGATTCTATTGTTTCTGCAAAGGTTTTGCCTCAGCAGCCTCCCAACACAGTGAGGAGCTGATTTGTTTCACTCTAATTCAGTAACTTTAACTGGAATGCAGTAAATATTAGTACAACTCTAAAAATTTTGTTTTGAAATGAATCTAGCCATGTGCGTATTCTCAACTAGTTAGACACTGAACTAACAAATGGCCTAACCCATATGACAACTTATTATTGAAGAATCAGTTTCTAAAAATAACAAAGAAAATAAGCTAAATAAAAATAACTGTACATTAATTTTTATTTTTAAAACTTCTTCAATTAGCTAGAATTATTCTTTAACATAGGACTCATTACTTTCGCCTGGTCTATAAACTAATCTTCTCAGCGTAGGAGACTCATTGTAGCACCATTATGAATCTTATGCACACATATCCTGTGTAAGCTCAGAACCATGCATGTGTTGCAATTCATACATGATATGTGTGATTGCATGTTTACAAAATAAAAACAGAAAAGGAAATGCATCACTAATTTACTCAAGTGTCCTTAGCAACGAGTTTGCAGATACATTTTACTTTACTTCTAAGCAAATACATTTTACTTGTCTTTCCGCTCGAGAGAACAAGGAAATGGACCTCTTGAGTTATCTCTCCATCCTGAAATCAATAGCATTTTACCAGGCTTATGTGCATGAAATACGAATTTACCACATAAAGAAAAAGTACGAGAAAGGAAAACAGAAAGCATGACATTTTAAGTAGTCAAATAGCTGCATATAGCCTCCACTTTTATCTCGATTCTTCAAAGTGAAACTGTGATGTTAGGAGGATGTGAACTGCATGTAAGTGTAAAGTTCCTGAAAGAATTATGGAAACCCATTGTTCACTGAGCAGTGGTCCACAGCCCTATGCATAGCGCACTGGTAAGGCCAGGGCTCTGTATGCAAGAGACTAGTCCACTGGGAGCCTCCGCTTACTGCTTTGGCTCTTTGTTCTGTCTTCCCTGCTCTTTGGACTGGTAGCAGAGATGCTTAATCTTTGATATCTGAGTAATGAAACAATAAAATATGACAAGTAAAGCAATTGTTCATCAATTTCTAATTTTTCCTTGATACCGTTTGTTAATTTAAAGTCCAGTCTACTTTCATGGAGCAACTTTGGGATTATGCCAGAATTCTCAATTTTGATGAATGATTGAACAATTTTTGTTTAACGCGTCATTTTGAGCGAGACTGTGAACTGTTATCTTGATGCAAACTAGTTTTCTAAATTTAAGGTGTGATTAGGAGAGAGGTTCTGTGTTTACACATGTATGAGGTAGACAGAACGTGAGTGTGGTGACTGGAGTCTGTTCTCTTATCTGGCTGCATGTGGAAAAAAGCATCACTTTCCTGATGACTACGCTCACAGGGAAGTGAGGGCCGAGGACCACACCATTACCTGGTGTCAAGTGGTGGAGATATGAAATTTTATTGTTCCCATTACTTTTGCTCCTGAAAAAGTGGACATTTGCAATGAAGAATTTCAAGGACTTGTGTTAGACAGCTGCACTCTGCCAGAGGGGAATCTTAGAAGCGACTCTAAGCATGCCTGCTAGGTTCTTACTCCAACACTTACAACTGTATCAGCTGCTCCCCTCAAACTCATCTTGAGACACTTTTTCTGGATTCCTGAGTTGGGTATATATCTCTTGATAACATTTAAAGGCTGCCATACACATGAGCTTGAGTATGCCTGGCCATGCACACATACATGCCTTACATCTGCAAATTAGACAAGAGTTAACAGGGGAAAATAGGATAAAGCATCTAGTGTGAGCTCTATTATGGCTGTATTTCCAAATTACAAGGGAGTGTAGTTTTAAATTAAATGTTGTGATTTAGCTGGGGTGACATTCAACTACCTTTCATTAGAAACTATTATCTTTTTCCAATACATTCTTATTAAACAAAATAAAGAGAATAACTGAGGAAAAATTTCAAATTAATCGCTCTAAAACCTTAATATTTAAATGGAGACATGTTCTTTTTGCAATCTATCTAAAATTAAGCAACAGAAACAATGCTAAATATAAAACCTAAACAAAGAACACTTTGACATAAGAAAGGTGAAAAGGCCTCAACCCTACACAAAAAAACTTTAGGAAACTAAGAAATATTGACTTACAGAAGCTTTCAGTTTCACGAGATCCCATCTATTAAATTGTTTATCTCATAGCTTGTGCTATTGGTGTTCTGTTCAGGAAGTTGTCTCCTGTGTCAATGAGGTCCAGACTTTTCCCCATGTTGTCTTCTAATAGATTTAGAGTCTCTGATTTTAGGTCAAGGTCTTTGATCCACTCGGCCTTGAGTTTGGTGCAGGATGATAATCATAGGTCTATCCCACATGCAGACATCCAGTTCAACCAGCACTGTTTGTTGAAGATGCATTCTTTTTTTCCATTGTATGGTTTTGGTTTCTTTGTCAAAAATCAAGTATCTATAGGTGTGTGGGTTTATTTCTGGGTCTTCAGTTCTGTTCCACTGACCATCTTGTTTGTTTCTATGCCAATACTATGAAGTTGTTATGACTATTGCTCAGAAGTATATAGCTTGAAATCAGGGATGTTGAGAATGTCAGACATTCTTTTATTGAACAAAAGTGTTTTTGCTATCCTGACCCTTTTATTTTTCCATATGAAGTTAATGGTTGCTCTTTCCAAGTCTATTTGGATTTTTCTACATGTAAACATCCACTTAGACCAGCATCATTTGTTGAAGATGCAATATATTTTCCATTGTATGGTTTTAGCTTATTTGTCAAAGATCAGGTGTTCATAGTTGTGTGGGTTTTATTTCTGGGTCTTTGTTTTGATTCCAGTGATCTTCCAGTCTGTTTCTATGCCAGTACCATGCAGGTTTTATTACTGTTGCTCTATAGTATATCTTGAGATCAGGGATAGAGATATCTCCAGAAGTTTTTTTATTGTACAGGATGGTTTTAGCTATTCAGGTTTTTTTTTTCCATATAAAGTTGAGAATTTTTCTTTCAAGGTCTGTAAGGAATTATGTTGGAATTTTGATGGAAATTGCATTGAATCTGTGGATTGCTTTTGGTAGGATGACCATTTTCCCTATGTTAATCATACTGATCCATGAGCATGGGAGATCCTTCCATTTTCTCATATCTTCTTCAATTTCTTTCCTCAGAGACTTGAGTTTCATACATGTCTTTCATTTGCTTGGTTAGAGTTACACCAAGGCACTTTATGTTATTAGTGGCTGTTGTGAAGGCTGTTGTTTCCCTAATTCATTTCTCAGCCTGTTTGTCTTTCGTATACAGGAGGGCTATCATTTTTTTTTTTTTTTTGAGTTAAATTTGTATCCAGCCATGTTTATCAGCTGTGGCAGTTCTCTGGTAGAATTTTTGTGGCCATTTATATATACTATCATATCGTCTGTAAATAGTAATACTTTGACTTCTTCCTTGCTTTATCTCCTTTGGTTGTCTTCTTGCTCTAGCTAGGATTTCAAGTATTGTGTTGAAGATATATGGAGAGAGTGGGAAGCCTTGTCTTGTCCCCGATTTCAGTGGGATACTTTTAAGTTTCTCTTTGTTTAGTTTGATGCTGGCTATAGGCTTGCTGTATGTTGCCTTTACTATGTTTATGTATGTGCCTTGTATCCCTGATATCTCCAAAACTGTAAACATGAATGGGTGTTAAATTTTGTCAAATGCTTTTTCAGCATGTAAGGAGATGATCAGGTGTGTTTTTTTTTCTTTCAGTTTGTTTATATGGTGGATTACATTGATGGATTTCCATATATTAAATCACCCCTGCATGCCTGGGATGAAGCCTTCTTGGTCATGGTGGATGATATCTTATGTGTTCTTGGATTTGGTTTGCGAGCATTTTATAAAGTATTTTTATGTCAACGTTAATAATGGAAATTGGTCTAAAATTCTCTTTTTTGTTGGGTCTTTGTGTGGTTTTTGTATCAAGGTGACTGTGGCTTCATAAAATGAGGTAAGCAATGTTCCTTGGGTTTCTATTTCGTTGAATAGTTTGAAGAGAATTGGTTTTAGCTATTGTTTGAAGGTCTGCTAGAATTCTGCTCTGAAACTATCTGGGAAAAGATTTTCACCAACCTTACAACTGACAGAGAGCTAATATCCAGAACATATAAATAACTCAAGAAATTAAACACCAACAAAACAAATAATACAATTTCAAAATGGGATCAGAGTTAAACAGAATTCTCAATAGAGGAATGTCGAATGGCAGAAAAACTCTTAAAGAAATGCTCAAAGTCTTTAGTCATCAGGTAACACAAATCAAAACTACTCTGTGATTCCACCTCACACCCATCAGAATGACTAAGGTCAAAAACTAAAGTGACAATACATGCTGGAGAGGTTGTGAAGAAAGGGAACCCTCTTCCATTGCTTGTGGGAATGTAAACCTGTATTTTGGAAATCAAACTGGTACTATTTAATTTCTTGAGTTCTTTATATATTCTTTTTTTAATTTTTTATTTAACTTTTATTAATTACAATTTATTCATTTTGTATACCCACCGTAAGCTCCTCCCTCCTCCCCTCCCGATCGCACCCCCTCTCTCCTTTCTGCATGCATGCACCTCCCCAAGTCCACTGATAGGGGAGGTCCTCCTCTCCTTCTTTCTGATCTTAGTCTATCAGTTCTCATCAGAAGTGGCTGCACTGTCATCTTCTGTGGCCTGGTAAGGCTGCTCCCCACTCAGGGGGAGGTGATCAAAGAGCAGGTCAATCAGATTATGTCAATCAGATTATGGGAAGAGGCAGTCCCTCTTCCCATTACTATGTAACCCACTTGGATATAGAATTGGTGAAGATCCTTTCCCAATCTGCAAGTAGTCGTTTTGTTCTGACATTTGCTCAACCATGTTTGTAGCAACTTTGAGTGTAATAGTCAGAAGCTGTAAACAACCCAGATGCCCCTCAACTGAGGAATAGATACAAAAATTGTGGTACATCTACACAATGGAATACTATTCAGCATAAAAAACAAGGAAATCATGAAATTTGCAGGTAAATGGTGGGAACTGGAAAAGATCATCCTGAGTGAGGTATCCCAGAAGCAGAAAGACACACACGGTATATACTCACTCAGAAGTGGATATTAGACATATAATACAGGATAAACCTATGAAAGTCTGTACAGCTAAAAACACTAATCAAGAATAAGGAATCTGGCTAAAATGCTCAATCCCCATTCAGAAAGGCAAAAAAGATGAACATCAGAAGGAGGAGAAAACAGGAAACAGGACAGGAGCCTGCCACAGAGAGCCTCTGAAAGTCTCTACCATGCAGGGTATCAAAGCAGATGCTAACACTCATGGCCAACCTTTGAGCAGAGGGCAGGGAACCTTATGAAAGAAGTGGGAAGTAGTAAGACCTGGAGAGGACAGGAGCTCCACAAGGAGAGCAACAGAACCAAAAAAATCTAGGCACAGGCTCTCTTTTCTGAGAATGATACTCTAACCAAAGACCATTTATGGAGATAACCTAGAACCCTGCACAGATGTAGCCCATGGCAGTTCAGTGTCTGAGTGTGTTCCATTGTGATGGGAACTGGGTCTGTCTCTGACATGAACTGATTGGCCTGTTCTTTGATCACCTACCCCTTGTTGGGGGTGCAGCCTTACCAGGACACAGAAGAAGAGAATGTAGACACTCTTGATGAGACCTGATAGAATAGGATCAGAAGGAAGGAGGGGAAGATCTCTCTTATCAGTGGACTGGGAAGGGGCATGGGTGGGGGGGAGACAGAATAGGATTGGGAGGGGAGAAGGGAGGAAGCTACATGGGGGATACCAAGTGAATAATTTGGAATTAATAAAAATTTTAAAAAAATAGAATTAAAAAAAATAAACCATGGAATTATTAAAAAAATATTTCTAACAAAAAACTTATTCCTTTTTGTAACTCAAAAGAAAACAATGAAGTGTAATGTTCACAAGACATTTAGCCTAGTTGTAATAAATTAAAAACATGCAGTAATATTGAAGGTGTTGTCAGTCTGTTGACAGATATTTTGTAGGAACATCCTATGTAATAAATATCTCCTAATGGCTGTGAATATAATGTGGACATGCATTAATATTATTTGTTTTTTTTCATTCCACTATCATTAGAAACCTAAAAAAATACACAAGCAGAAACATAAAATAATCCTTGCTACCAAGAAGGTCTTGGACAAAAACCTAAATGAGTGCTCTCTGAGACTTATGTTTGAGTCATGGACAGATATATCTCCCTGGAAGTTAGACTGTCATCTGAATGCCTAGTGGCAAGCTGAGAGATGTCTGTGATTTTCAAAGAAAGAAGGCTCCATTGGAAAGGATGACAGGTGGAGAATGCTGATTTGGAAAAGTGTTGTTTTATATTGTTATTGTTACTGTTTTTGTTTGTTTTTTAATTACAAGAAAGCCAGTCATGTAAAATTGTAGCCAATGAGGTACAATAGACTAAAATCTCTCAGAAAGCTAAACAAAGTTTAAAACATGTTTGATTGTCTGCATGGCTCAGTTCAAATTATACAGTCACTGCAAGTAGTCTATAAACATTATATCATATTCACGTTTCCTTAAAGCACATACCACAACCCACCGGTAATCATTATGGTCCTCTACTGATCTAAGAACTTTCCAAATGCTGGAATGATATAACTTATCTTTGTGTGGCTGATTTATTTTATGTCATTTAGGGTATAATTCACGGGGTCAGTGATTTTCTGAGGATCATCCACACAAAGCACAGAAAAAATGGGAAAAACAAAACAAAACAGAAATAATGAAAGGGAATTATTATACTCATGAAATTAAACAAAATATGCAAAATATTTTATAGGAACCAGGCCATATTAGTGTTTAAAAATACTTGAGACACACAAAAAAATTTAAAGTATCATTTTATGTCAGAGGCAGTCTCTCTTCCCATTACTATGGAACCCACTTGGACACTGAACTGCCATGGGCTATATCTGTGCAGGGGTTATAGGTTATCTCCATGCATGCTACTTGGTTGGAGTATAAGTCTCAGGAAAGACCTCTATGTTCAAATTTTCTGGTTTTGTTGCTCTCCTGGTGGAGTTCCTATCTTCTCCAGATCTTACTATTTCTCACTTCTTTCATAAGATTCCATGCACTCTGCCCAACAGTTGGCCATAAGTCTCAGCATCTGCTTTGCTAGTCTGCAGGGCAGAGCCTTTCAGAGGCCATCTGTAGCAGATCCCTAAATTGTTTCCTGGTTTTCTTCTTCTTCTGATGTCCATCCTCTTTGTCTTTCGAGATGGGGATTGAGCATTTTAGTCAGGGCCCTCCCTCTTGATTAGTTTCTTTAGATTTACAGATTTTAATAGGTTTATTCTATATTATATATCTGTATGAGTGAGTATACACTGTGTGTGTCTTTCTGTTTCTGGGACAGCTCACTCAGGAAGATCCTTTCCAGGTCTTACCATTTACCTGCAGATTTCATTATTTCCTTGTTTTTCATTGCTGAGTAATATTCCATTGTATAGATGTACCACAGTTTCTGCATCCGTTCTTCAGTTGAGGGGCATCTGGGTTGTTTCCAGCTTCTGGCTATTACACATAAAGTTGCTATAAACATGGTTGAGCAAATGTCCTTTTTGTGTACCTGAGCCTCTTTTGGATATATGCCTAGGAGAGGTATGGATGGATCTTGAGGAAGCACTATTCCTAGTTGTCTGAGAAAGAGCCAGATTGATTTCCAGAGTGGTTGTACCAGTTTACATTCCCACCAGCATTGGAAGAGTGTTTCCCTTTTTCCACAACCTCTCCAGCATGTGTTGTCTCTTGAGTTTTTGATCTTGGCCATTCTGATGGGTGTAAGGTGAAATCTCAGGGTTGTTTTGATTTGCATTTCCCTGATGGCTAATGAAGTTGAACATTTCTTTTAGTGTTTCTCTGCCATTCAATATTCCTCTATTGAGAGTTCTCTGTTTAGCTCTGTTCCCCATTATTTACTTGGATTACTTGGTTTGTTGCTTTTCAGCTTCTTTAGTTCTTTATATATATCTTTATATATACCTCTGTCCGATAAAGGGTTGGTGAAGATTCTTTCCCAATCTGTAGGCATTCGTTTTGTTTTGATGAGGGTGTCCTTTGCTTTACAGAAGCTTTTTGGCCTGCTCTCTGGTCAGCTCCCCCTGAGAGGGGAGCAACCTTACCAGGCCACAGAAGATGACAATGCAGCCACTCTTGATGAGATTTTTATAGAGAAGATCAGAAGGAAGGAGAGGGGGACCTCCTCTATTAGTGGACTTGAGGAGGGGCATGTGTGAAGAAGGGGGAGGGAAGGTCGGAATAGAAGGGGAAGGAGGAGGGGTTTATGGGGGATACAAAGTGAATAAAGTGTAACTAATAAAAGTTTAAAAAAGTATTATTTTAGAGAAGATTATTCTGTAATGGCTTATCACTGTTCACATTTGTTTATTTTTCACACGCTAGGAAGACAGTTGAAAACTGTCTGGCATTAAATGCCAGACCTCAAAATGCAAAATGTGGCCGGGAGTACCCTTGAAACTAGATAGATGTCTGAAAGGCACAAAAGTTCTGAGAATTCCAGAGCATATGTGTGCAAGGCAGACAGGTTACAGCTTGGCTGTTTGTAGAGCAGTCAGTTGTACAAAGTTCCTGATCTATTTGATGGTAAAGTCACCTGATTAAAAAAAAATGTTCTTATTCATCAACTTAATTATAACAATGTTACTTGAGGATTAAGTTTAGCACAACACCTTTCTAATATTAAATCAAAATAATAACTGAGGTAGTCTGTTAGTATATGGCTTTTAGCATAATATTTTCAATTGAGTCACAGACATTTAGGTAATGAGGAACTTGTAGACTGTTGTGGTCATATTCAGTTGTAGTCTCAGAACACCTGATGTAGAGGAAAAGGTGTCGTCACACATCCAAGTCAATTTGGTTTATATAGCAAGTTCCAAACCAGCTATGGCTCCATTGTCTCAAAAGAAAACAATGAAGTGTAAGGTTCATATGACATTTAGCCTAGCTGTAGTAACAAAAAAAAAAAAAAAAAAAAAAAAAAAAAAAGAAAAGAAAAGCATTGTAAGTAAAAATGGTATTATTGAAACAGTGAATAAGAAGACTTGGAAAATGCATAAATATGCCACAATAACATGTTTTACTTAACATAGAATGAATGGAAAAAAATTTTAAATGCATTGTTTCCTACAGACTAAATTAATAAGTCGTTGTCTGTCACATTATTTTGATTTTTCACACAATTCATGTTATACTTTCCTGTTTTTTAATATAATAATAATTATTATTATTATTTACAATTTATTCAATTTGTATTCCAGTTGTAGCCCTCTCCCTTATCTACTCCAGGTCGCACCTTCCTTCCCTCTTCCTCCCCTATCCCTCTTCCTTAACCCACTGATAGGGGAGGTCTTCCTCCCCTACTGTCTGACACTAGCTGTCAAGTCCCATCAGGACTGCCTGGATCCTCTTGCTCTGTGGGCTGGCTAGGTTACCCACAGGGAGAAGTGATTAAGGAGCAGGCAACCAAATTCATGTCAGAGACTCTCTCTTCTCCCCTTACTAGAGAACCCAACATGAAGACTAAGCTGTCTAATGGGCTACATCTGAGTAAGGAGTCTAGGTCCTCTCTATGTATGGCCTTAAATTTATATAACCACTTTGGAAATCAATCTGGTGCTTTCTCAGAAAACCTGTAAATGTGCTACTTCCCACTGCTGGGCATATATCTGAAAGATGCTCAACCATACAATAAGGGCATTTGCTCAACTATATTCATAGCAGCTTTATTAGTAATAAGCAGAATCTAGAAACAACTGAGATGTCCCTCAACCAAAGAATGGCACATTTACACCATGGAATACTATGCATCTATTAAAAACAAGAAAATCATGAAATTTCCAGGCAATGGATTGGAAAAGATCATCCTGAGTGAGGTGTCCCAGAAGCACAGAAACATGCATGGTATATCCTCACTTATAGTGGATATCAGCCACCTAATATAGTATAAACACATTAAAGTCTACAGACCTTAAAAGCTAAACAATAAAGAGGACCTTAGAGAAGATGTTTAATTCTCATTCAGAAGTGAAAACAGGATAGACACTGGAAGCTGTAAAAGAAAGGGAACAGGATAGAAGTCTACCACAGAGTCTCTCTAAAGACTTCACTGAGCAGGGGGTCGAAGCAGATGCAGAGATACTGTCCTCTTTTTAACCTAGATCTCAAATGCATCTACTTGTTTAGTTTTACATGATGGTAACCTCTTCATGTTTGTGCTTTATGGATCCTTTAAGTGATACTAAAAGAACAAGTTAAAATTTAAAACAAAAATTCAGCTGAATGAATTATTATGAATCATATAAATATTAAAACTACTTAATTTGGATTCAACCTTTCTGCCAAATGAAATAGGGGATAATACTGACATAGATATATTATACTTACAACATGCAGGAAAGAGAGTCTAGGGCCATAAACAGCATATAGCACTAAATGGTGATACCACCTTTTTTTTTTCTTAATAGACACTAAATTGAGAATCATGACAGGATGTGTCCAAGGTTGTTTGCCAAATATACCACCTCTTCTCATTGTTCTACTCATAATGAGATATCATGCACCAATTTTCCCAGGAGACCTTGTTTTTTTACCTGCATGCCAATTTTCTCATAAATAGTGCTATTATCATTGTGACTGTAAGTGCTTTGTCCTCTCCCCCTGTGATTTACAAATAGCATACAAAGATGCAGTGAAGACAAGTTCTCAAATCCCTAAAGAAATGTGAGGAAAGTAGTGATGGTCATTGATGTAAAATTTAGATGCATTTCTTAGAAAAGAAACATCTGATGGACAGACAGACTTACTTTCCTTCTATACCTATTATGCCTAAATCAGAGAGATCAGCAGAATCACACTGTGACTACTACTGACTTCCAGGAGTTTTACCAAGCTATGGAAAACAGGCTAACTCTAGATTTAGAGGAAAAAATGATTTCAGGGAGAAAGTGTTGTAGTTATGAGGTTCTACCATAGAGGCTTTCAAAAAGGCTTTCTTCTGTGAGTAACTATGTTGATGTGAAGTTCATGAACTGGCTGCCAATTAAAGAATGAATACATCCCGGGAACCCACAATGAAAATAGAAGCCAGAAGTGAAAAGTGGTGGAGGGTGAAAGACAAATGATTGCAATAGGTACACAAGGATGACAGTTTAAAGGGACAGTGACAGCCCAAAAGAAGGCATTTATGGTATTGACCACTTATCTTTTGAAAGAAAGGGACTTTTAATTATATTATTCTCTTCCCCTCCTCTGAACCTTATGAACTACTAACAGCCATTTTATAGGACAGGTTTCTTGAAGCTTACAGCATTTACACAGGTTATACAAAGTTCCCTTGCTATTACTGGTGAAACTAGAGTCCATAATCCAAACAGAATGAATTGATATTCTACTCTACGGTTTGACAGCTAAATTCTTGCTGAATTTAGTTTGGTCCTACATACTGTCAGTTTCTCCACATGGGAGCTTGTGGGAAATGAAAATGTTCAAATCATCTTCAGGAACAATGAATAGTTGCCTTGTAGAGGGCTGCAGCTATGTTCACCCACATCTCGTTTTGAGAAGTAATGAGTTGAAATTTCACCGGAGGATAAATATACTAGAAGTGGGACTCCCAGGGTAGGATCTCTCAAGAGGGAATGGAAGTTTAAGGAGTGAGTTAAGAGCACAATTGCAGAGCAACTGCCTTTGGTCTTTTATCGAAGGTCAGAAGACCTGATTTTGGCAAAACATTTTATGTCTCAGGCATGGTCATCCTGTAGCAAAGGTGCAAAGAAGGAGGAAGAAAAAAGGAGGAGGAAGACAAGTAGAGGGTAGATCTGGTTTGAACAATAAATTACTTCACAAATTATGTGCCCTATAGTTCATGCTTTCAAAATTCACATGCTGAATTATTCAAGCACAGTACCTTAAAAGGAAGCTGGGTCTCATACTTTTTGTATTTGAAATTCATTCTTTAGAAGACAAAATGTTAGATCTAGAAAAAACATAATGGAAAAACTTAAATATTTTCCCTCGGACAACCATGATTTCAGACTGCCTGTTATGAAATAACAAGATAATTTTTTAACACATCATACGATCATTTCTAATAACAGGGTTTAATTTTTTTATAATAAGCCACAATAGAGAGAATTAGGATCAATCTAAGATGAAGGTCAATTCTTCAAAGAAAACACATCACCTGAGATTAGTCACATTCATAACAAGTCAGTGAAAAGAAATGTGTTAAGATGAGTGCAACACCAAAGATTTTGCCCCAGAAAGCAAAAGAATGTGAGGAATAAGAACACTCACACCTTTGCTAAAAGTCCATGCAGAGCAGGGTGAGAGCTGCTAACATGTGAAACACATTTTGTAAGTAGAAGCCTGTGTCTGTGTCCCAGTCAGACTTGCAGTGAGTTGAGCTGATGGATTTCCTTTAGTTCATCAAAGGGAAGTGATTATAAAGATGATTTAAAGTAATGTCAGCTATGAGTATATGTGGGCTGGATGTAACATGGAACAAATGGAGTAGAAAGATGATGACTGAAGGCGGGGAAGTGGCATGGTGCAGTGTCCTCTGGTGGCAAGCACATTGCCTGAGGTTATTGAACAATATGTTTAGGTGATGAGATGGGGAAAATATTGTAGTGGAGAACAAACTTAAATAAGAACCAAATGGAAAGTAAGTCCCAGGAGGCATGGATTAAAATAGAACAAGAAAGAATGACTGCTTCAGAAATGGGAAAGGAAATCTAGTGAGAAAGGGGGAAGAAAAGAGAGGCAGCCAAGGAAACTAGAATGTTGTAAGAAAACAGAGAAAATGGGATGGAAATCTGGGCAAACTCCACCTTTGTCTAATGAGTGTTATATTATTATCAAGGCAGGTTAATGAAAGATGATGCAAAAGTTTCCCTCAGCTAAGTCCTCACACGTCAGTCAAAATTTAAACAAGAACATTATCTAAAAACCGAATCTCACTGGGTGTGGAGTTGCACATATTTTCAGCACTTGGAAGGCAGATACAGGGGTATATTTGAGTTCAAGGGTAGTCTGGTTTATACAGGGAGTTTCAGGCCAGCCAGGTACACAGTGTGACCTTTTTCAATAAATAAAAAACAAACTGATGAATAAAATTGGCTCTTTGTGCCAGTGCAATACAGATGTTAAGAAAGTGAGAACTGATAGTGGAAGCATCTTTGGGATTTGAATGGGAATCATAATTAATCTGTGAGGTCAACTTGTTTGCCATTAAAGAACAGCAGGAATGGGCAGAGAAGACATGCTAAGACCCAGAAGGCTAATACTTTAAATCAGTTTTTAAAACTCTGAGAGCTCTTCTCTGCATTATGAGAAAGGATTAAAGGCCTTTGTGTCTGTTTGTTTGTTTTAGCATTGTCTATTATGACCTAGTAGGGCAGGGAACACAGGATGTACCTAAAGATGCCTTGAACTCCTGGCTCCATCTCCCAAGTATTAGGTTTATATTCATGTGTCACCACAGTGGAACACTGTGGTGCAATCCCAAAGTTTCATGTGTTCTAGAGAAACATTCTACCAACTGAGCCTCACCTGAAGAATGAAAAAGGATTCTTAGATAGATTGTGCACAGATGATAGAACAGTTTTTATCCGTTTTGAAGACTTGATTAAACTGTTGGTAAATACTACACTTGAATCTGGATGAATTTCATGTAACAGTGGCAATGGAAACACTAGGGATAAAGAATGGCTGTATTTCACCTTTCAAATGATAGTTGTACTTTTCTCAGTCCGAAGACTAATAGGGCCAAAATGGAGGTTAAAAAATCATAAAGGCAAAGTTAAATACTAAGTCATATGCTTCATCTTGTAATTCTAATCTAAATTTCTTCAAAGTCCAAATCTTTGGTAGGATCTACATTCCACGATCCATACCTACATTTCTGGATGAGCCACTTGTACTAGAATTAACACTAAATTAGTGAACAGGCTCTTCATAAACTCCTAAAGACCTTGTGCTTTAAAAAACAGTATCACCAATAAATGAGTATAAACGAGTTTGTCAGTGCCCCAGCAAACACCCTCCAGATTTCTGTGTATTCTGAAACAGAAGCTAGAAATTGAGACAATCTTTTCAGATAACTCTTGCAAAAACACAGAAACATATACTATCAATGCAGATTCACTTAATTTTTTGTTTGTTCGTTTTTAATGACAGGGTTTTTTTTTTATTAACAGTCCTGATTCTCATTGAACTTGTCTTGTAGATCAGGCTGGCCTCAAACTCACCAAGATCCTACAGCCTCTTCATGCTGGGACCAAAGGCATGCACTACCACACCTGGCTCAGTTAATGTTTTTATTTACTGTTTGTTTTGCCTATATTTTCATTCCCTTTTCATAACCACTCTCAATAAAAAATAAAGTTGTCGTTCTTCATTAGAATGTTTTTCTTTAATTATGGATATGACCGTTTGTCAGCATATACAGTCATGAAGCCTGAGTGACTTGTACTGGAGAAGACCAGAAAAGGGGGTCATCAGGAGCCCTAGAACTGGAGTTACGGTGAGAACCAAACCCCAGTCCTCTGAAAGAGGAAGCAGTAGCCTTAACTATTTTCCTTCTCTCCAGCCCCTAATATTTTTTTTAAATTTCTTATCCAGATTAATTTTTTGATATATGTTAGGTAGTTATTTCCTAGTGTTTTTATTCCTTTATTTGTAAAATAGGGATAAAATAGAACATTAAGGAGTTACTTCATAATTAAATTTGTTATTATGTTAAAGTACTTGAATTTTCCTGGATTGCAATAGGCAGTCAAAAAGGCATCATTTTTCTTATTGTTATTATTTCTTCATTTCCACTGTTCTTCAATTCCTGCTTCTAAGAGCACATGATACTACTCAGACCACTAGACTCAAGAGTGTTCCTCGAGGATCCCCTATTGACCCTGACACATGTTTGTATGTCCCCAAGTTGACGACTGATTTATTTATGAGGTACCTAGGATACCATTGTAGTGAAGCGAGGAAGCCATATAACCTCTGTCTCACAAAGGTGTGCAGGAGTAACTGAGGCCCCAGGAGACGATATCATAGAATCCGTGTTTCATTTCATATGGGAAACGACTGCCTTAGAGTAAATTAGCAGAGTCCTTGACCAACCTTTCTCATTCCTGTTTACCTTGAAGGTCAGCACTGGAGAGCAAGCACCTGCAGAGACTTCCTCTTGGACCCCCCTTCCCCTTGGAGACTGGGTGACCTCTAAGGAAGAAACCATGCTTCTGCAGAGCAGCACTGGAGATACTGCTTACAGCAGTCATAGGAACAACACAGAAAGTCTTAGGAGACTGAACAGGACCACCACAGGAATCACTGGAAAGTCCACTCACTAAGCCCACATTCGCAATGTCTCACCTCAGACATTACCCTGATTTTACCTAACAGATAGCAGACATAATTTACTCTTTCTCAAATGCTATCATTCATTCAAGCCTCTTTGTCTTGATGAATATCTAAACTTGTAATAATCACATTGCCTTTAAAGTAGAACCCTACTGCTCAGTAAAAATTCTAGTTCGATATATATATATATATATATTTTTTTTTAATCTGAATTTTGTTTTAGGACAGTGCAAGTACAGTGCAAGTATACTGAAGCATGTTAAGCACTTTTGTTTGGTTGGTTTTTTATTTGTTTGTTTTTAAATCTCCTAAACTTACAACTGTTTGGAATCCCATAATGCAATTATTTGATCAGTGTTTACATCTGACTTACATTTTTATGTCTTGAAATAATTTATTAGAGTCCCCATTCATAGTACTAGTACAAAATTTCTATCTTACAAATAGAAATGAACTTTGGAAAACCTAACAATGTGATAAAAGCACTGTCCTCTTTCATCTCTGTGGATCATTCTCTAAGTAACGGGATTTGTAGAAAATGTTCTCTACTTAGCTCCATGGTTTAGCAAAAGAACAACAAACATAGCTGAAAGCACTTACATAACATGCCTGAGTACCTGGGTTTCAGAATCAACATTGCCAAGGGAGAAACTACCCCTTTGACTCCTTTTTTAAAAAATTTATTTCTTTTTATTTTTTATTTATTATAATTTATTCACATTGTATTCCAGCTGTCGCTCCCTCCTCTGCCCCCTCCCGAGCCTACTGCCTCTGCGTCTTCTTCTACTGTGACCCTCCCCCACTCCACTGATAGGGGGGTCCTCCTCCCCTTCTATCTGACCCTAGCCTCTAAATTCTCTTAAGGTCTGGCTTCATTTTCTTCCTTTGCGCCATGGTATGGCTGTCCCCTTCCCCACTCAGTTCATGAAAACAAAGAGCCAGCCACTGAGTTCATGTCAGAGACAGCCCCTGTTACCCTTACTAGGGAACCCACTTGGATAATGAGCTACCATGGGCTACCTCTGTGCAGGAGTTCCAGGTTATCTCCATGAATGGTCCTTGGTTGGAGCACCTAACTTATTATTTATGAGCACATTTGGGTTGTTATCTGAAGCTGTTAAGTTATGGTTAGAAAGAAAGTAAAATTTCTATTTATTGATTAGCACTAAAAAGGAACAGGATTTAGAAGTAATTCGATTTGGGCCATTTCTTATTGTATTTATTGCTAAGCCTAAAATTTGCAAATTATTTTTAGTTAAACATAACTTACTGAACAGCTTCATGTTCTCCCTTTGGAACAGGGTAAAGCTGGACATCTAGGTGCTGTTTGTCTTCAATTTAGAAGATCTGTGATCCACTTAGATTTCAGTGACTGTTTAAGAAAGACACGCTCTTTGAAGGAAGCTAATCGGCAGAATCATATATTTAGAGTAAAACTTGATTAAAATGATTTAAAGTTGTAAATTATAACCTGCTTTTCACTTTTTTGAAATTTTATTTTTTTTCCTTTTTAGCTTTATTTTTTCTTATTAGTTAGAAACCAATAAATTATGCTTCAAACAAGGAGGTACATATCAAAACATAATTTCCAAATAATTATTCCTTCAATAGTCATATCTTAGTGAAAAATACAGACTGATTTTGTCATACTCAGTATCACTAAAATAACTGAAAGGTATTAAGATCTATTTTACTTGAGTTCAACTATCAAAAATTTTAATTACCTAAGTGAAAATCCATTCAAATATATCTTAAAACAACCAGAATTATTTTTATCTATAGAAACATATTAACTAGGAGCCTGTAAGAGAAAAAAAAAATCTACCATTTATTTAACGTGTAAAAAATATATGTTCTTGTATCATTTGTGACTAATATCATCAATGCATTACAAAATCTTATTTACTAAAATTTGTAACAGTAAAAATACTTTAAAAATGTTTAAAATTGACAAACATTATTAAATTAGCCACATGAGTGATGTCGAATACATATATGTTCCACTTAATGAGAAGCAGCAATTATAAGATGTAGAGAAATTGTCTCCCACTGTGTGAAGGAGCAATTTAGTCCACAGTGTGGAAGCACAACGGCTGCCGGCCTTGGTAAGTAACCTCAGACCTCTGGGTGCTGAGCTGGAAAAGATAAAGTCTGATTTTCACTTCCTCGTATAAACAGAATGTCACCAGCACATCACATTCCACCCACAGCGGACCCCTGGCATGGCTAATGATTATAATCTTCACATTCAATCATGTGAACTCTGTGACAGGCAAACAGCTTAGCTAAACTGACAGTTCAGGCTGTTGCCACAGCAGAGCATCTGCACAAGGTTCACTTTTAAACAAGTATGTCCACGAGGAAGGAAACTTTCCAAACAGAGGAAACTGGCCATGTCCCTTGGAGGTCAGGCATAAATCACATGCAGAATTTGATGTATTTTAAAGGTCATTTTCATACACCGCCCTCACCATCTGACTTAAGTTGTCAGCTCTTTGTACTAGAATACGTATCTAGACCGAAATTTTATTATTGTAACAAATTATTCAGATGCTCTCATGCTATTTATTTACTTTTTAACTCAATATTTCTTTTTCTTTTATTTACATATTTTTTTCTTTTTTGAAAAGGTTTGTGTCCTCACCTAATACGTGATGACTATGGTTTCCCTTCCTTCTACTTCTCAGCTGTTCCTCTGCATGTCTCCTCCCAACTAGATCTACCCCGTTTCTGTCCCTCATTAGAAACCAAGCAGGCTTGTAAAGAAAAACAATAAAATAAAACAAAAACTAACACATCGGAATAGGACAAAACAAAATGAAGGAAATAAAACTTAAGAAAAGGCACAAAACACATAGAAATAAGAAGACTAATTCATTGATACCCTCAGGAATCCCATAAATGCCCTGACAGGGCATTATGAGAAAAGTGACCTTCAAAGACGACATAGAGTTTGTTTTCTGTTGGTCGTCTATTACAGGGCATGCAGCATACCATTAAAAATAGGTTGTTTCCTTGTGAGATTCCCTAAGAGAAACCAAAATTTTATTGGCACTGGTTAACCATTGGAAATTTTATCTGGGGTTTGGATGCCGGCATTTGTGCTCCTCTCCTTTCAGCTCCTGGAGTCTGCCTGGTGCAGAAGCATGAGGGCCTATTCATGTTGCCTCAGTCTGTGAGTCCACATGTGCTTACACCTTATTAAGAGGGCCTTGTTTTCTTGGTGTCCTCTGGCTATTGCACTCTTTCCAGCTCCTCTTCCACAAGGTTCCCCAATCCCTGAGGGCAGGGATTTTGTTGGTCCATCTCATTTAGAGCTGAGTGTTTCAAGGCCTTTCACTGCAGGATGTTTGGCCATGGGTCTCTAGATTTGTTCCCAACTGCTTCAGGAAAAAGCTCTAGTAATGGCTGAGTAAGGTACAGATCTCTGTCATTAGGACTCATTTTATTGCATTGTGCCTTTAGTAGAATAGTAGCAATTGGTTTTTCCCTAGGTCCCTGTGTTATCTAGTCTGAAGCTTTTGGTCACGCAAGCAGCATTGGTTATGGGCTCCATCTTGTAGTGGGCCTTTTTTGGTCTTGTTTTGTTTTCATTTTTTTTTTTTTTGTATTCACTTTACAATTCTGTTGTAGCCCTATCCAGTGGTAACTCTCTTTCCCATCTGGCCAGGCTCACCAAGTTCCACCAGGGATGAGCTGTCCTGCTATGTCTTTGTAGAGGACCTATGTCCACTTTTTGCAGGGTCTTTGGTTGATGTCTCAGTCTCAGCAAATGCCTTTCGGTCCTCAATAAATGGCTCTGCTGGTCTTCTTTTGGAGCTCCTGTCACCTCCAGGTTCTTTTCTCTTTCCTCCCATTTTTCCACAGGACTCCCCACACATCTCTCAATGTTTGGCTGAGTCTCAGCAACTGTTTTGGGGCACTTCTGGGTAAAGCCTCTCAGAGGACAACTCTGTCAGGCTACTGTTTGCGAGTTTAGCAGAGTATCCTTCATAGTGTCAGGGGTTGGCACTCTCCAGCAGTGTAGAACTTTGGCTGGGCCAGGCATTGGTTGAGGATTCCTTCAATTTATGCTCTATCGGCTCTACCTTTACCCCTATACATCTTGTAGCAAGGTAAATTTTGGGTGGAAGTTTTTGTGGTTGGGTTGGTGTTCCCATCCCTCTGCTAGGAGACTAGTCTAGTTAGTAGATGTCCTCTTCAGTCTCTGTGGCCTCTGCTATTAGTAGTCTCTGCTTGAGTACCCCTCATATCTTCCCTGACTTAAGTCTCCAGCTTGTCACTGAGACAATCCACCCTCAGTTTCTCTTTTCTCTACAGGCCTTCTCAGGTCCTATTTCTACCCTTAATTCTCTGCACCCCCCACTCCTACTTTGTTCTTTCTCTTCAGCCACTACCTCTGTCTATCATATCTCTACCTCTGGGAGAGATTTATGCATCCTCCCTTGGATCCTCTATATTAATTGTCTTCTTTGGGTCTGTGCCTCATAGTACGCTTATCCTTTACTATTTGGCCAAAATCCACTTAAAAGTGAGTAAATAACGTGTGTCTTTCTGAGTCTGAGTTACCTCACTCAGGATGATTTCTTTTAGTTCCATCCATCCATTTGCCTGAAAATTTCATGATTGGTTTTTGATAGCTGAGTAGTATTTCATTGTGTAAATGTGCAACAGTTTCTTTATCCATTCTTTGGTTGAGGGACATTTAGTTTGTTTCCAGGTTCTGGCTATTGTGAATAAAGCTGCTACAGACATTGTTGAACATATGTCTTTGTTAAATGGTGGAGCATCTTTTGGGTATATACCCAGGAGAAGTGTAGCTGGGTCTTGAGTTAAAGGTATTCTCAGTTTTCTGAGAAAGCTCCAGATTGATTTCCAAAGTGGTTGTACAAGTTTACATTCCCCAGTAATGAAGAAGTGTTCTACTTTCTCCACACTCTCCACAGCATGTGTTAACCCTTGAGATTTTGATCTCAGCCATTCTGATAGGTATGAGATGGAATCTCAGACTGATTTTGATTTGCATTTTCCTAGTGACTAAGGATGTTGAGCATTTCTTTAAGTGATTTTTGGCCATTTAAGATTCCTCTGTTGAGATCTCTCTGTTTAGTTCTGTGCCCCATTTTTTTGTGCCCCATTTTTTAATTGGGTTATTTTGTTTATTGGTGTTTGATTTCTTGAGTTCATTATATAGTTTGGATATTAGCTTTCTGTTGGATGTAGGATTGGTGACAATTGTTTTACAATCTGCAGACTGTCATTTCAGTCTATTGATAGTATCCTGAAGTGGATGTTTCTGGTTCTTTGAAGACTCAGTTTTGTCATGTGATGTTTTGCTGTAGGTTGGCTTGTGAGAGGGAACATGATATTTTGCTGTGAGTTCTCACATTCCAGGAGCAAGACTTTGGCCAGCTGAAAACATCCATGGGTGGACTCTGAGGAGAGACAATATATAGAGGCCCACACAAAATGAGGCATTACTTTTTGGATCAATATCGCTGCACTGATCTTTATGCTTTGACACTTGACTTCACCAAGAAAAATGTTCCAGAGAACTTCATGGGCAATTGAACTGAGTCTTGTGGCTTTTCCTGACTTCGTGTTGCTGCTTGGTGTTGGCCTTTGTACTGGACTGCTGGTATCCTGAAGAATGAGTTTGGTAATCCCCTAAAGACCTATCAACTCTAATCATCGGGAAGTTGATGAGAAAAGTCTACAGCCCTTTTCCCTACTAATTTCCTACCTAAGGTCAGGGGTTGAAAGGGAGGTAAAGGTGTTCAAGAATCATAAATAAAGTAGGTTTGGTGAAAAATCTAAGCCTACAGTGTCCTTTGCCTTACAGAAGCTTTTCAGTTTTATGAGGTCCCATTTATTAATTGTTGATCTCAGAGCTTGAGCTACTGGTTGTTGTGTTCAGGAAGTTGTCTTCTTTACCAACGAGTTCAAGGCTCTTCCCCACTTTCTCTTCTAATGGATTTAGTATATCTTGTGTTATATTGCGGTCTTTGATCCACTTGGACTTGAGTTTTGTGCAGGGTGATGAATATGGACCTATTTGCATTTTTCTATGTGTAGAAATTTAGTTAGACCAACACCATTTGTTGAAGATGCTGTCTTTTTCCACTGTATTGTTTTGGCTTCTTCGTAAAAAAACCAAAAACTCAAGGGACATATGTATGTGGGTTTATTTCTGGATCTTTGATTTGATTCCATTGATCAACCAGTCTATTTCTATACCAGTACCATGCCATTTTTATTACTAATGCTTTGGAGTATAGCTTGAAATCAAGGATGGAGATACCTCCAGAAGTTTTTTATTTATTTATTCATTTATTTTATTTTTATTGTATAGAATTATTTAGCTCTTCTGGGTTTTTTTGTTTTTCCATATGCAGTTTCGAATTGTTCTTTCAAGGTCTGTAAAGAACTGTGTTGGTATTTTTATGGGGATTGAATTGAATCTGTAGATGGCTTTTGATAAAATGGCCATTTTTACTATGTTAATCCTACCAATCATGAGCATGGGAAATCTTTCCATCTTCTGATATCTTCTTTCCTTTCTTTTTTAGTGACTTGAAGTTCTTGTCATTCAGGTCTTTCACTTGCTTGATCAGGGTTATACCAAGATACTTTATATTATTTGTGGCTATTGTGAAGGGTGTAGTCTTCCTAATTTATAAGAGGCCTTTAATCCAATCAGATATTGGTTACTCTCAAAAGCTTTGTGCCACTACACTAGCATAGATGCAGGCAGGACACAATTGTAAAGCAAAGGGTTTGTGGCTGAGTTGGTGTTTACCCTTCTTTGAGAGCCTACAGAGTGTCTTCCTGCACCAGGATGTTAGCACACAGGGATAAAGGCTCTATTTAGGCTTCAGCTAATTTTTCTCACGTTTGATGAGTTTTGTAGGGGTTGTCTTCAGCAATTGGGCCTTGCTGCCTGATTGTGAGAGCAATTTATGGTCTTGTCAATAACTTGTTTGAGAGTTCCATGAAGCAGATTTGAGCAACAGCTCAATTAAATGTAATCCAATCTCAGTGGTAAAGATTCTTTTGATGACAAGAGATTTCCAATTGGGGTTCTGCTTCCCCTTTATTTGGCAATTTCATTTGGAACACCTTCATAAATGTATATATTTTAGGAAGCTTCCATTGTAAATGATTTCATACTATCCTTCAAACTGCCTGTAAGCTGTTTCTCCTCATCTTCCTTTCCTTACCATTTCCTTCCCATTCCCTCCCTATTTGATCCTCCCATTATTGTCTCCCATCATCTACCTGTAACTATCTATTCTCCTACCCTTTCTTAGGAATATCTATCTTTCCCACCACACTCCCAGTCCCTGAATTTATAACTAACCACTGGGGATCTATGGATTGTAGCTTGGTTATAGCTGATTAAAGTTAATATCTACAAATAAGTGAATACATAACATATTTGTCTATCTGAAGCTGTGTTACTTAACTCAATATATTTTTTTTCTATTTGCACCCAAATAGTTCCATCCAAACCTGAGAATTTTATTGTTTTAACAACTGAGGAATATTTAATTGGGTAAACATACCACATTTTATTTATTCATTCACCTGTTGAGAGATTGCTAGATTGTTTACAATTACTGGCTATTATGAATACAGCAGCAATAAACAGGATTGATCAAGTTTCTCTAGGGTATGGTGAAGCATCATTTCATTGTATGTCCAAGAGTTGTGTAGCTGGATCTTTAGGTAGATCAATTCCCATTTTTCTGAGGCAGCATCATACTGATTTCCACTGTGATTGTACAAGTTTTCAGTCCCACCACCGATGGATGAGTGTTCTCCTTATTCCACATCTTGCCAGCATAAGCTGTCACTTGTATAATTGATCTATAACATTCTGAAGGTGCAAGATAAAATATCAAAGTAGTTTTGATTTGCATTTCCCTAATGGTGAGAAAGGTAAACATTTCTTTTATGTTTCTCTTCTCCCCTTGCAGTTTCCCTTTTTGAGAATTCTCTGTTTAGATATGTACCTCGTTTTTAATTGGATTACATTTTCCCTCTATATCTAGGTTTGTTTCAGTTCTTTATATATTTTGCATATTAGCTCTCCATTGGATATGTATTTGTTCAAAATACTTTATCATTTTGAAGGCTTCCCTTATGATTCCTTTCCAATACAGTGTTTGCAATTGGTTTGTTCTTTGTTTTAAAGTTCCTTTAATATAGATTTAAGTTATTGAGATATCTCTAAACATTTAGGATAGATAGTATTATTCATGAATACTGCTTTTTATTGACTGTTTTCGTTGTATATCACAGATTTTGGCATGCTGTTTTTTATTTTCTTTTACAATTTTTTTCTTGATTTCTTTGATGACTGTGTCATCATTCATGTGATGCTCAGTTTCCATCATTGTATGTATATTCTGTAGTTTTTCTTGCTGTTAACATCTAATTTTATTCCATAATACTTGAACTAAACACAGAATATCATTTTAATTTTCCCTTGTTTGTGAGGATGCTTTATGTGTTATCATGTGCTCTATTTTAGAAAGAATTTGGGCCCCTTACAATGAAGTGTATTCTGTAATATTTGGAGAGTGCCCTGTAATAGATAGTAGTTCTGTTTGCTATATGACATAATTTAACCCAAATGTCTCTGTTTAATTTTTTTATTAGGATAACCAGTCTATTGGTGAGCCCGGTAAGTGGAGGAATCGCTGATATTGTGTTGGGCTCTTCTATTATTTTTCCTCTAGTAGAATTTGTGCTATGAAATTGGGTGAACTGTTTGTATACACTCAAGATTATATTATCCTTTTGATAAATTGCTCTTTTAATCCATGTGAAATAACATTTTTTATTTCTTCGAACTAATTTTGTTTAAAGTTCATTTTGTCAGATATTACAACATGACAGTGTCCTGCTTTTATTGGACCCTTTTAACTTTTGTTTAACTTCATAACTGTATTTGGTTTTGATAGGAAGAGCAGAAATTGTAGGACAGAGAACAATGCATATGATTAATGCATATATGTATGTATGAAATCTCAAACAATAATATAAAGAAAGTAATAAAAGATATTTATGCCAAATAGTTAAGTTTTTTTTTTTCTAAATAGGATTTCTCTGTGTATTCTTAACTGTCCTAGAACTTGCACTATAGACCACTCTGGCCTTGAACTCAAACCCTGCCTCCTTGGGTTAAAGGAATGTACCACCAATGCATGACAAGAGTTAATATTTTATTAAAAAGTAAAGTGTGGCAAAATTAATGTAAAAGAAAAGGTGAAATTTAATGAAAGTATGTTGGATTAAACATTTCATTGTGTCCATTAGTATTTCTTTTTTAAAATTTATTTGTTTGTTTATTTATAATTTTTTATTCTTTTAATATTAGTTACAGTTTGTATCCCAGCTGTATCTCGCTCCCTTATTCCCTCTCAACCCCACCCTCCCTCCCTCATCTTCTCCCTACCCCTTTCCAAGCCCACCAAGAGGGGAGGACCTCCTCCCCTTTCATCTGACCCTAGCTTATCAGGTATTTTCAGGACTGGATGCAAAGTCCTCCTCTGTGGCCTAGCAGAGCTGCTCCTCCCTCGGGTGGTGGTAGGGAGGTCATAGAGCCAGCCATTGAATTCATGTCAGAAATGGTCCCTGTTCCCCTTATTATTGGTTGGGTGTGTTTTGAACTCTTCTTCCTTATGATATGTGTGTATATATATGTGTATATATATATATATTAGCAACTCATACTCATGGGAATTAAAATACACAACTTCAATTCAAACCTATAAACCAAAATTGAAGTATATTTCCCCAGTGCAATTTAAATAAATTACCATTTGGATTGAGTTTCTGGAAAAAAAATGTGCTGAGTTGAGCAGTGTTGTTACCAAGCTATGGCTTGCAATTGAAGTGAATACTTCCCTGGGCACTCTGGAGGCCTCCTGTCAGCTTCCATGTCCTTACACCACACTCATCTGTGGCTCATTCTTTCACCATGCAGTTTCCCTCTTTCCAAGTCTGTGTCATCAGTGTGAGGGCTGGACTATGGGTGAAAGAAGGAAGAGCACTAATGTGGGAAGATTGGAGTGAGTGTTTTAACCCTTAATTCTAGTTCCTAACCCTTAATTCTAGTCTCCTAATTGGAGACTTAATTAGACATGAAGCACCACACTCAAGCCTTGGGGCTTCAGAGCCTACACTATTTAAGAGTTCTTGGTTCCTGGAATCATCCTCATAGTGCTTCTCTTTGATATTAGCATGGAGAGGCAGATTGTCAGATGTTGTCTAGGGTTCTCAGTAACCTCAATAGGAGTCATGATCAGAACTTAATCTCTGCCTGAGAATCTTTCAGCAAGTGGCCTTAGCACTTATGGGTTGTCTAGTCCTTGGCCATTCAGCTCACTATTCCTAGAGTTCTTGTTTCCATCCCCACTGACCTAAACTAAACCCTCAACCTGGTTTTAAGCAACTACCACTTTGTATTTACTCTCAAGGTCTCCTCTGGATTCAATTCATTCACAGTTGTTTCTTTTTTAGGAATAGAGATGGTTATGTATTTCCCTGACTGTTATCTTTCAGGAAGTTTTATAAAAAGAGATGCCTATAAGCATACAAGAAATCTACAGAACACCAAATAGATTAGACCAGAAAAGAAAATCCTCCCACCACATAATCAAAACACTAAATGGACAGAACAAAGAAAAAATATTAAAAGCTGCAAGGGAAAAAATGGCCAAGTAACATATAACGGCAAACCTATCAGAGTCACAACAGACTTCTCAACAGAGACTATGAAAGCCAGAAGGGTCTTGGCAGACATCTTGCAAACTCTAATAGACCAAAAATGTCAGTCCAGGCTACTATAGCCAGCAAAACTTTTAATTGCCATAGGTGGAGAAAACAAGATATTCCAAGACAGAACCAAATTTATACAATATCTATGTATTTACCCAGCACTGCATAAGACAGTAGAAAGATAACTCTCACCTAAAGAGGTTAATTACAACCCAATCACAAACAAACAAAGAAAATAAAACCCCAAAACCAAGGTTTAAATAACTTCACTACAGAAAAATCAAAAGTAGACTAGCACACAAACACAGTACCACAACCAACATCAAAACAGTCACTAGTCATTAATATCTCTCAGCATCCATGAACTCAACTCTACAATAAAAAAAAAAAAACACAGACTAACAGAATGGATGTGAAAACAGGACCCATTATTCTGCTGCATACCAAAACACACCTCAGCCAGAAAGATTGAAATTATCCAACAATAATGGGCTAGAAAAAGGTTTTTCCAAGCAAACAGAAACAAGCTACCTGGAGTGGCCATTCTAATATCTAATAAAACAGACTTTCAAACAAAATTAATAAAAAGAAATGAGGAAGGACACTTCATACTCATCAAAGGAAAATTTCACCAAGAAGACATCTTAATTTTGAACATCCATGCCCCAAATACAAGGTTGCCCACATTTGTAAAAGAAACATTAATAATACTTAAATCCACATATAATAATAGTGAGAGACTTCAACGCCCCACTCTCACCGAAGGACAAGTCAACAAAACAGAAACTAAACAGAGAAAAATGATACTAACAGATGTCATGAATCAAATGAACCTAACAGACATCTACAGAACTTTTCACTCAAACACAAAAGATTATACCTTCTTTACAGCACCACACAGAACCCTTCCCCAAAATTGACCTTATACTTTGTCACAAAGCAAACCAGAACTAAAGCTGGACCTCAACAACAAAAATAAGAAAAAGACTACACATGCATGGAAACGGAACAATTCTCTACTCAATGACAACTGGATCAGGAAGAAATAAAGAAATTAATGACTTACTAAAATTCAATGAAAATTAAGACAAAACATACCCAAACTTACGAGACCCAATGAAAACAGTGCTAAGTTCATAGAACTAAGTGCCTTCATAAAGAAAATGGAGACATCTCATACAAGCAAGTAAAGGGCACACCTGAAAGTTCGAGGAGGAAAAAAAGCAAACACCTCCAAGAGTAGTAGATGGCTGGAAATAATTAAATCTGAGCTGAAATCAATAAATTAAAAACAGAGAACAATTCAAAGAAACGACAACAAAAAAGAGCTGGTTCTTTGAGAAAATCAACAAGACAAACAAACCCTTAGTCAAACTAACTAAAAGGCAGAAAAACACTATTCAAATCAGCAAAATACAAAATGAAAAGGGGGATATAAAGACAGACAATGAAGAAATCCAAAGAATCATTAGGTCTTTTATCAAAAGCCTATATGCCACAGAATCTGAAAATCTAAATGAAAAGAAAAAAAAATTCTTGATAGATTCCACTTACTAAAGTTGAATCCCATCAGGTAAGCAAATAAGATAGTACTATATGCCCAAAGGAAATAGAAGCAGTCATGAAAAGTCTCCCAACCAAAAGAAGCCTAGAGCCAGATGGTTTCAGCACAGAATTCTATCAGATTTTCAAAGAAGAGCTAATGCCAATACTCTTCAAACTATTACACAAAACAGAAACAGAAAAACATTTCCAAACACATTCTGTGAGCCACAGTCACTGTGATTCCTAAAATACACAAAGACCCAGCAAAGAAAGAGAATTCAGACCAATGAATTGTAATAATAAAATTTTAAAAAGAGAAAATCAACAATGTAGACAAACCCTTAGCCAAACTAACTAAAAGGCAAAGAGACACTCTCCAATCAACAAAATCAGAAATGCAAGGGGGAACATAACAAGAGACACTAAGGAAATCCAAAGAATCAAAAGCCTCTATGCCTCAAAATTTGAAAATCTAAATGAAATGGACAATTTTCTTGATAAATTTCATTTATCAAAGTTGAATCAAGATCAAGTAAATAAATTATAGTCCAAATCCCCTAAGGAAATAGAAGCAGTCATCAAAAGTCTCCCTTCCAAAAAAAATCCCAGGGCTAGATGGACTCAGTGCAGAATTCTACCAGACCTTCAAAGAAAAGTTAACTCCAATTCTCTTCAAACTATTCCACAAAATTGAAACAGAAGGAACATTACCAAACTCATTCTATGAAGCAACAGTCACCTTGATACCTAAAAGACACAAAGATCCAACAAAAAAAGTGAATCTCAGATTTGTCTCTCTTATAAACATTGATGTAAAAGTGCTCAAAATAATCATAAACTGAATCCAAAAACACATCAAATACACCATCCACCAAAGTCAAGTAGGCTTCATCCCAGGCATGCAGGAGTGGTTCAATACAATCCATCATATAAACAAACTGAAAGAAAAAAAAATAAACACATGATATTCTCCTTAGATATAGAAAAAGCCTTAAACAAAATCCAACTCGCTTCATGGTAAAGTCTTGGACAGATCCGGGATATAAGGCCTGAAGTAGTAGTTTCTGGTTTCTGAATACTCAGTTGCATCATGTAATGTTTTGTTAGGGGGGCATGTAATTTTTGCCGTGAGCCATCTCTTGTGAGGGGCATGATTTTGGCCAGCTGATAAAACAAACAAACAAAAACAAAAACACATGTAGGTGGACTCTGAGGAAAGGAGACATACACATGCCCATGTACAGTAAGACAATGCTTTTTGTATAGACATAGCTTCCCTGCTCTTCATTCTTACACACTTTACTTTCCAGAGAAAAACATTTTAGAGAAATTCTCAGGGTCTTGCAACTGAGTCTTGCAGCTTTGGCTGACTCATTCTGATTCAGTGGTGCCTTACTGTTTCTGCTGAATAGTACTGAGTCATGTTGCTGTTTGGTGTTGGCATTTGAACTAGACTGCTGGTATCTGGACAATGAAGAATTGACTTGCTCCAAAGAACTACTTCTAAACTATTTATGAAAAGGTCTACAACCCTCTTTTCCTAATACCTTCTTTCTTTCCTATCTCTGGTCAGTGGGTTGGAAGGGAGGTACGTACATTTAAGAACTCTAAATACAGTAGGTTTGTGAAAAATCTAAGGCTACAAAGGCCCATACCTAAACATAATAAAAGAAATATATAGCAATCCATAGCCAACATCAAATTAAATGGAGGGAAACTCAAAGCAATTCCACTAAATCCAGGGACAAGACAAAGTTAGCCACTCTCTCCATATCACTTCAATGTAGTACCTGCATGCAGTCCTAACTACAGCAATAATACAACTAAAGGAGATCAAGGAGATAAAGATTGGAAAGGAAGAAGTCAAAATATCACTATTTGTGGATGATATGGTACCATGTATGTATAAGTGACTCCAAAAATTCAAGCAGGGATTTCCTATAGCTGACAAACACCTTCAGGAGAAAAGGCTGGATACAAAATTAACTCAAAAAAAAAAATCAGTAAGCCTCCTGTATAAAATGACAAACTTCTGAGAAAGAAATTAGGGAAATAAAACCCTTTACAATAGCCAGAGAAAAAATAAAATATCTGTGTAACTCTAACCAAGTAAGTGAAAGACTTGTATGGCATTTACTCCATGGAATACTGCTCAGCAATTAAAAACAAGGAAATCATGACATTTACAGGCAAATGGTAGGAACTAGAAAAGATCATCCTGAGTGAGGTATCCCAGAAGCAGAAAGACACACATAGCATATACTCACTTATAAGTGGATATTAGACATATAATGTAGGATAAATGTACTAAAATCTGTACACCTAAAGAAGCTAAGCAAGATGGAGGACACTAGGTAAGATGATCAATCCTCACTGTGAAAGGCAAATGGTACAGATGTCGGAAGAGGGAGAAAGCAGGCAACAGGTCAGGAGCCTACCACAGAGGGCCATTGAAAGACTTCACCCAGCAAGGTACCAAAGCAGATGCTGAGACTCATAGCCAATCTCTTGGCAGAGCTCAGGGAATCTTATGAAAGAAGGGGGAGATGGGAAGACCTGGAGGATACAGGAGCTCCACAAGGAGAGCAACAGATCCAAAAAATCTGGGCCCAGGGGTCTTTTCTGATACTGATACTCCAACTAAGGACCATGCATGGAGATAACCTAGAACCTCTACATATATGTAGCTCATGGCAGCTTGATCTCCATGTTGGTTCTTAGAAATGGGAACAGGGACTGTCTCTGACATGAACTTAGTGATCTTCTCTTTGATCACCTCCCCCTGAGGAGGGAGCAGCCTTACCAGGCCACAGAGGAAGACAATGCAGCCAGTCCTGAGGAGATCTGCTAAGCTAGTGTCAGAGGGAAGGGGAGAAGCACCTCACCTATCAGTAGATTGGGGGGGGCGCATGGGAGGAGATAAGGGAAGGAGTGTAGGATTGGGAGGTTGGGAGGAGATGAGGGAGGAGGCTACAGCTGATATACAAAGTGAATAAGCTGTAATTTATAAAAATAAATTAAAAACAAATAAAGTACTAATTTCAAGATAAAAATTCAAGTCTCTGAATAAAGAAATTAAAGAAGATATCATAAGATGGAAATATCTCCCATGCTCATGTATCTGTAGGATTAATATAGCAAAAATGGCCATCTTACCAAAAGCAATCTACAGATTCAATGAAATTCCCATCAAAATAACAACACAATCCTTTACAGACATTGAAAGAACAATTCTCAACTTCATATGAAAAAAAAAAATCCAGAATTGTTAAAACATCCCTGTATAATAAAAGGTCTTTTGGACGCATCATCCCTGATCTCAAGCTCTACTATAGAGCAATAGCAATAAAAACTTCATGGTATTGGTATAGAAAGAGATTACTGGATCAACGGAATCAAACTGAAGACTCAGAAATAAACCTGCACACATACAGACACTTAATTTATGACAAAGAAGCCAAAACTATACCGTGAAAAACAGATAGTGTCTACCATAAATGATGTGGTCTAACTGGATGTTTACATGTAGAAAAATGCAAATATATCCATATCTATCACCTTGTGCAAACTTAAGGTCCAAGTGGATCAAAGACCTCAACTTAAAACCAGATATGTTAATTTTTTTTAGAAGGAAAATTGCTGAAGCCCCTTGAACTCACTGGCACAGAAGACAACTTGCTGAACAGAACATCCACAGCTCAGGCTCTAAGATCTATAATTTTTAAATGGGACCTCTTGAATCTGAAATGCTTCTCTAAAGCAAAGGGCACTGTCAAAAAAAAAAAAAGAAAGGAAGGAAGGAAGGAAGGAAGGAAGAAAGAAAGAAGAAAGAAAGAAAGAAAGAAAGAAAGAAAGAAAGAAAGAAAGAAAGAAGGGAAAAAAAGAAAAGGACAGCTTACAGACTGGAAAAGGATCTTCACCAGGGTCCATGGGTGAAGAGGACCTAGAACCCTTGCTCAGATGTAGCCAGGAGGAAGCTCAGTCTCCATGTGGGTTTCCTAGTAAAGGGAGCAGGGGCGAGACTCTCTGACATGGTCTGCGTTGTCTGCTCTTTGATCACTTCCCTCTGGCAGTGTGACCTTGCCAGGCCACAGAAGAACAAGATGCAGGCAGTCCTGGTGAGACCTGCTAAGTCTGGATCAGTTGGTAAGGGAGGAGAGCTCCCCCTTTCTGAGGACTAATGAAGCAGCATAGAGTGGAAGACAGGGAGGACAGTTCTGGGAGGAGCCTAGTGAGGGAGGTACAACTGGCATGTAAAGTGAATAAATTAAAAAATACATAATATGATATAATACACAATAAATATAAAAATATATAATACAATCCAAAATTAACAAACAAGTAGTGTAAATTCGAAGAAACACCACGGGAGTGTATATAAAAGTAAGAAATAGTAAAATGACAAGAAATATTAATGATGACTTTTCATGATTAAGCAAGAAGGAGTGAGAATGGCAAGTTTTAATTTTCCCAAGGTTTTATAACACATTGCTTGAGCTGTCAAGATTTCATTGGAGAGGAAAATAAATAAAGAAAAAGGATGGAGTACTTTAAGCTGGAAATGATGGAATGATATCAGAAAAGGAGCTAGAAGTGTTGTTTATTCTTCCCTCATTGATTCTACTCTGCAGACATTTAAACCGATGAAACAAACAAGCTGAGAATAAATGGGAGCTGAAATCACTTTTTCAACTTTACAGCCATGGGAACAGCACACAGTGGCTTATAATCCTGAAACACCTGCCATCTGTCTGCTCCTCGGAGAGATGACAATGAGGAATAGAATGATCAACTTTCTAGAATAACTGAGAAGTGAAGAGTAGAGGATAATGAAGCCCAGAAGAAAAAAAGACGAACATGAAATCAGAGTTCTGCAATCAGAGTATATCCATAATTTATGGCTAGCAGGAAACAAGTGCCAGCACATGAGCATGCATACATACCTGTGCAAACACACACACACACACACAATCATACACACAAACAGCCATACACATACATGTTCATGTGCATATGCGTATATGCCGTAACATACGTATCCACACACAAAGACATACAAACATACGCATGCACTCACATACAAAGACACACACAGACACACACACACACAAACCCATATACACACATGCACACACATACACATGCACACACACACACACAACTGTATCCTTGTGAAGATGATGTAGAAGCAAACTTTATTTTGACAGGATCTCATGTCACCTAGGCTTGCCTTCACTTGCTACAATTATCCAAGGGTGACTTGGAAGTTCTAAATTTTCTACCGCTGCTTCCCAAGTGCTGACATTAGAGCCATGTGCTGCCACAGTTTATATTTTTCTGGGGAACCAAACCCAGTGCACTGTGCATGGTATGTAAGCACTCTGTGAACTGAAATGCACCACAAGGCCAGTACCTTTTGAACATATTTTCCAATTTAAAATAGTACAATGTCCCCTAAATAAGCTGCTATATGTCTTATGCTTTGAAATTACCCAGGGACATAGAACAGCAAGAATGGAAGACCTGCAGATGGTCCTGGGAAGCAGAAGTGGTACTGGGACTATACTGCTCCTAGGCAGCCTCCTTTCCCTTGTGACTCATCCAGTCAGCAATCTGATTTTCTGTTTATATCAGCATGCAGATGGACACTGAACCTGCATAAGAGATTCAATAACATGCAGACATTATCTGAGACTGGAAATGAAGGACAAGACAAGAAAGATATTTCAGGAGGTATCAGTAGAGGGCTCTGGCCCATAGTCTTCAATTCTCTGCTGAACAGGGATTTTCTCAGAATATTTACAAATAAAGTAAATTTCAGAATATGATAGTAAACCCATTCTACAGATTTGTTTTAAAGAATACGATGAAGGCAGCTGACCTTTTCATCACAGTCTGTGAATTCTCATAACTACACCCTCCCTCAGCTGCAGCCCAGACTAGTCCTATATTTGTGTAGTAAATTCTCCTAGAATAAACAGAAGGCGTAGTTAAGCAAGAAGAGGCTGTGCCTTGCTGGACAAAGCTAGTGTCTGCGTTGCCAAGCTCTGTGCAATAATGCAAAGAGTGCTTTTGTTCACCCAAAGTAAATTTGACCTGAAAACTTACATTACCATATTATTTCTCAAAGCTTATTTCACATGATTTACTCATTGCAACACCTTGAGAGCATCAGAGCTAACTTAGCAGTTAAGTCTTTATTAATTTGCTGTTCTGTTGAGGACCTGGTTTGATCCCCAGCTCAGATATGCCTGTAAATTCAAGTCCATGGAACCTGACTCCTCATTTGACATTCATTGACTCCTGAACACTTATGATGAAGGCAAAATACACATGTACATTAAATAAAACTTTAGAACAGAACCAAAATACCTGGGGGCAGGGGGCTGCAGAGACTGATACTCCAACCAAGGACCATGCACAGAGAAGACCTAGATGTCCTGTTCAAAGGAAGCCCATTGGATGCTCAGTTTCCAAGTGCGTTACCTAGTAAGGAATACAAGGACTGTCTGTGATGTGAACTCAGTGGCCGGCTCTTTGATCACTTTCCCCTGGGGAGTGCAGCCTTTCCAGGCCACAGAAGAAGATGATACAACTAGCCTTGATGAGACCTGATAAGCTAGGGTCAGATAGAAAGGGAAGAGGTCCTCCCCTATCAGAGGACTAAGGAAAGGGCATAGTGGGAGAGGAGGGAAGGTGGGTGGGACTGGAAGAAGATGAGACAGGAGGCTGCAGCGAGGATACAAAATGAACTCAATTGCCTGCTCTTTGATCACCTCCCCCTGTGATGTGACATTCCCAGGCCACAGAGGAAGAGGATCCAGGCGGTCCTGATGAGACTTGATAAGCTATGGGCAGATGGCAGAGGAGGAGAACTCCCCCTTTCAGTGGACTAGGGGAAGAGGATGGGGGAAGACGGAGAATAGGTAGGACTGGGTGGAATTGAGGAAGTGGTCTTCAATAGGGATATATAATGAATGAATTGTAAAAAACAAAATTAAAAAAGAAAAACTCCTGAGCAATGACATCTAATGTAAAGCTGACTTTTGACTTCCACATTCCCACCCATCACTCATGTATATGTGTACACACCTACACATGCATTCACCAACACACACACTTTATTATACATAAAGTGTTTTTATTTCAATAACCTCATCTGTCATGTTCCCTAGGAAAACAGTGCCATAGCCAATGCTGTACTGCAGGTGCCATTGAACTGTGGGCCTTTTCCTCCCAGTGCTCCCTGGGTACTTAAGTCTCAAAGCCCATATGTTGGTGCTGACTCACAGAGAAACAATGTAAGCAGACGGATCCCATACCAAAGTCATCCCTTCCTTCCAATTCCAATTGGCATTTTCTTTCCACATTCCTACTTCAGAATTGGACCTCATACAACAAAGCAGGCTGACTAACACATCCTTCGTTCTTTGGATATAAATATCAAAAAGTATCTAATGCATATATTCATTTGTAACAAAATCTGAAATATTTAAGTCAGATTTCTAAGGTCTCTTATATAAATTTTTTCTTTACATAACAGTTATTTCTTTTTATAAATGAGCACACATGTCACAAAGTATTCTACCCCAGACCTGATCCTCTGTTGTAGCAGCAGCATTTTGTGCATATCGAGAGAACGGGCAGACGATTTTTCCAGAAGAAATTAAGCTGTGTGTCTCTGGAATGGGTATTACTTTCTTTCACTTAAGAATATGTTACAAGTAATCAAAACAAATCAAAAGACACTTTTCCCACTTTTCTTTTAAAAGTAAAAGAGCAGAAATTTCCAAATATGATATTTGTCTTGTAATTTTATAGGAATGCATTTTCATTAATGATAAACTATTTCATTTTTATACTGATTAGCTGGTTTACATTTCAGATATTTCAGTTTTTCTTCACAGGTCTGTTTTTTGTATGTAAAGAATTTTCCTGCAAAAATAAATACTTTAAAAATAACATTTAAGAGGCCATTGGCACAGAAATTAAAATAATAGAAGATGGTTAAAACCTATAGTAGATAGCTAATACCATTAATCCTATTATTTTAAACAATCCCCCATGTACGAAAAAAAAAAATCCAAGTAGATGATGAGGAACTTTGGTTTGTCCTAAGCCATTTGAAACGTTTTATCCAAGGCTCCAAAACCCTTGAAATTAATGTTACAAAAGTGTCCTGGGAATTCATTGCACAACAAAAAATATCAAACACGTTAATGAAGTATCACCACTACCATCTTTAGACCCCAACCACAATGCAACGACTCAACAAAGTCCCAGTGATGTCTTTTTGGACTAGAGAAGTGTTCAGGATCATTGTATTAAGCTCGAGTGTGTGTGTGTGTGTGTGTGTGTGTGTGTGTGTGTGTGTGTGTGTGCCTGTGTGCATATGATTTATGTAAACATTCTTGTGAATGTGTGCAGGTGTTTATATGGGCATTATGTGCCTGTCTATGTGCACAGAGGGTTGTGAGGGCAGAGCTACCTTCCGGGACTGCTCTCTACC
Organism: Psammomys obesus; assembly: GCF_907164565.1. Classification (NCBI taxonomy): domain Eukaryota; kingdom Metazoa; phylum Chordata; class Mammalia; order Rodentia; family Muridae; genus Psammomys; species Psammomys obesus. The sequence goes on from NW_026590699.1 coordinate 12,138,585, forward strand.
TTGCTTTTGGATACAAGGTTTCTCATTGAGCATAGAGCTCACTCAGTGGCAAGGTTGGATGGCCAATGAGCTCAAATGATTATTCGAATCTGTCCCATTAAATCTGAGAATACAGGGGTCATCCCTGCATCTAGCTTTTATAGTTGATGCTAAGGATTCAAATCCATGATTGTAAGGCAAAATTTCTACCAATCTTCATACTCATATTTGACCTAAAACTCATCTTTTACTGTGGAAAAGTTTTATAACTCTCAGAACCTTTTACTGGTCCTCACCAGATAGTTATGCAGATGACCTTGTTTGTGACCCTAGGTTGGGTTTAATTTGATTGGGGTGTTGCTTCTCAAATGGAACATGTCTATCATGAGGTGATGTTATATTTTCCTAATCACCACCTGTGGGCATAACATTGCTATTTTAAAGACATTTCTATTAATATTTTATGTGTATGTACTGTACTTATGTGTAATGTATGTGCAGGGTATGCAGGGGCCAGAAGAAGGCGTCAGATACACTGTAGCTGGAGTTACAGATGTTGCCATACTGATGATGAGAACTACACCCAAGTCATCTTTTTTTTTTTCAAGATATGTAGAAAGGTTTTATTTTCAGGGGAGCAGGAATCTAATCAAACAAGCCAAATCCCATGTCATCATCTGACTCCTCAGACTCCTCCTTCTTCTCGTCTTTCTTCTCCTCTGCTGCTGCAGGGGCAGCAGAAACAGCCACAGCCCCACCAGCAGGCACACTGGCAAGCTTGCCAACACCCTGAGCAATCACATCCTCAATGTTTTTTCCATTCAGCTCACTGATGACCTTGTTGAGCAGGTCATCGTCCTCCTCGATGCCCACGCTGTCTAGGATCTTCTTGATGTCTTTGGCGCTAGGAGAGGAGTTGCAGCCGAGGGCGGCCAGCAAGTAGGAGGCGACGTAATGCATGTCGGCAGCGGAGGACAGGCCTCACGCGTGCGACCTCGGTGGCGTCCGGCGGCGAAAAAAAGCCCAAGTCATCTTTAAGGTCCCCAGTTGCTACAGATAATTTTTCCAGTTCCCCAGAACATGGTTTTTATTTGTACATTTTAGAGGATGTTTACCTCACTCAATTTACAGACTGCAAGTAAATTTCAGTAAAGCATAGTTAGTGTTTTCTTCCTTGCATTAAAAAGTTTAATGAAAAATAATTTCTTTTTATTTATTTATTTATTTATTTATTTATTTATTTATTTATTTATTTATTTATTT
>NW_026590699.1:12139836-12178167 GCF_907164565.1 Psammomys obesus
TTTATTTATTTATTTATTTATTTATTTATTTATTTATTTATTTATTTTTTCTTTTTAGTTACATTTTGTTAACTCTGTGTCCCAGCTGTATCCCACTCCCTCATTCCCTCCCCAACCCCACACTCCCTCCCTGGTCTCCTCCCTGCCCCTTTCCAAGTCCACTGATAGGGGAGGACCTCCTCCCCTTTCATCTGACCCTGTTTTGTCAGGTATCTTCTGGGCTGGCTGCAAAGTCCTCCTCTGTGGCCTAACAGACTGCTCCTCCCCTGGGGGGGGGGGTGAAACAGCCTGCCCTTGAGATCCTGTTAGAAATAGTCCGTGTTCCCCTTACTTTGGAAAACTACTTGGTTACTGAGCTACCATGGGCCACATCCGAGCAGAAGTTCTAGGTTATATCCATAGATGGTCCTTGGTTGAGTGTCAGTCTCAGAAAAGACCCTGTGCCCAGATATGTTTGGTCCTTGTAGAGCTCCTATCCTTTCCATATCATACTAACTTCCCTTCTTTCATATGATTAATAATTTCAAGTTATATAAATGCTTTGATCTTTATAAAATGTTTAATTATTTGGTTTGTTTTTTAAAGTGTACATTAACAGACATTAAGAGAAAAACATTATTTGAGTGAATAATAGTTCTGGTACCATTCTCCAAGTTTCTCAAATAGAGGTCCCATTGAGAATAATCAGTCCATTTTACATTCTGTATGTGCCGTCTTGTTTTTTTGCCAACACAATATATCTCAGATTAATCTAGATTTTTTTTCTTGCCTACCTCTAGATAAAAAGTAGATAAGAATGACATTTAGAAGATTGCTTCAAAGAATAACGTGTGCTAATTTGATGTTGAATACCATCTCAGTTGGCAAACCAGTGATTATATGCATCTCTTTTCATATATATGTGTTTGAATATGAATACACAGAGATGCAAACATCACAGAAAACCCCTCTAACCTCAAGCAAGAGTTCATTAAAATTGTTGGGTTCACTCCTTGTAATTTCCTTCAAGGGTTAATTAATGGTCTTTGATTACATTTCACATATGAACTTAGCTGATACATGCTTGTACTCATATTCATACTAACACTTATACATATTAAGGTTCTCCAGAGATACAGCCAATGGAAGACTATCCATTTGTTTTGGTTGTATTTTCCTGTAGTTCTTTGAAGGATTTATTCATTGCCTCAAAAACTGCATAAGCATAGATTTAAAGTCATTTTTCTGAGTTTCAGCTGCCTTAGAGAATCCATTGTTTTGGGGGTTTCTGGTGAAGCCATGATGGTTTTTGTTGATTGTGTTCTTACTCCAACCTTCTCTGTTTAGCTTTGTATCCCATTTTTAAATTGGATTGTTTTGGTTTATTGGTCTTTAATTTTTTGAGTTCTTTATATATTCTGGATATTAGCCCTTTGTCAGACATAGGATTGTTTGTTTTTTTTTTTTCCGCCAAATCTTTTTTTGTATTTTATTTTTCTTTATTAATTACACTTTACTCACTTTGTATCCCCCCACCGTGGTTCCCTCCCTCCTCCCATCCCAATCCTTCCCTTCCTCCACCCTCTGCATGCATGCCCCTCCCTGAGTCCACTGATAAGGGAGGACTTCTTTTCCTTCCTTCTGATCCTAGTCAATTAGGTCTCATCAGCAGTGGCTGCTTTGTCTTCTTCTGTGGCCTGGTAATGCTGCTTTCCCCTCAGGGGGAGGAAATTAAAGAGCAGACCAATCAGTTCATGTCAGAGACAGTCCCTGTTCCTATTACAAGGGAACCCACTTGGATACTGACCTGCCATGGGCTACATAGGATTGTTGAAGATCTTTTCTCAATCTGTAGACTACTTTTTGATTCTGTTGATTGTGTTCCTTGCTATACAGAAGCTTTTCAGTTTCATGATGTCCCACGTGTTAATTGTAGATCTTAGATCCTTAACTGTTGATGTTCTGTTCAGGAAGTTGTCTCCTGTGCCAATTAGATTAAGGCTCTTACCTTAAATCTACTCTAGCAGATTTAGTATATCTGGTTTTATGTTGAGGTCTTTGATCCACTTGGACTTGAGTTTTGTGCAGGGTAATAAATATGGATCTATTTGCATTTTTCTACAAGTAGACATCCAGTCACCAGCACCATTTGTTGAAGATGCTATCTTTTTTCCATTATATGGTTTTAGCTCCTTTGTCAAAAATCAGGTGTACATAGGTGTGTGGGTTTATTTCTGGGTCTTAAATTAGAATCCACTGATCAACCACTCTATTTCTGTGACAGTACCATGTAATTGGAGAAACAGTTAAAGAAATGCACAGTGTCCTTAGTCATCAGGGAAATGCAAATCAAAACAACTCTGAGCCTCCATCTCACACCTGTCAGATGACTAAAATCAAAGATTCAAGTGACAGTACATGCTGGAGAGGATGTGGAGAAAAGGGAACACACCTACATTACTGATGAGAGTTTAGACTTGTACAACCACTTTAAAAATTGATCTTCATAGCAGCTTTATTTGTAATAGCCAGAACTTGGAAACAACCCAGATGTCCATCAACGGAGGAATGGATACAGAAATTGTGGTATTTTTACACAATGGAATACTACTCAGCAATCAAAAAGGAGGAAATCATGAAATTTGCAGGCAAGTGGTGGGATCTAGAAAAGATCATTCTGAGTGAAGTATCCCAGAAGGAGAAAGACAAACTTGGTATATACTCGCTTATATAGACCTACAAGATATGATAAACATAATGAAATCTACACACCTAAAGAAGATAATCAAGAAAGTGGACACAGGCGAAGGTGATTAATCCTCATTTAGAAAGACAAATGGGATGTGCATTGAACTTATGACAGGAGTCTACCACAAAAGGCATCTGAAAGACTCTACCTAGCAGTGTTTCAAAGCAGACACTAAGACTCATAACCAAACCCTCGGCAGAGTGCAGGGAATCATATGAAAGAAGGGAAGTTAGTATGATGAGGAAAGGATAGGAGCTCTACAAGGACCAAACATATCTGGGCACAGGATCTTTTCTGAGACTGACACTCAACCAAGAACCATCTATGGATATAACCTAGAACTTCTGCTCAGATGTGGCCCGTGGTAGCTCAGTAACCAAGTAGTTTTCCAAAGTAAGGGGAACACGGACTATTTCTAACAGGATCTCAAGGAGGGCAGGCTGTTTGACCCCCCCCCCCCCCGGGGAGGAGCAGTCTGTTAGGCCACAGAAGAGGACTTTGCAGCCAGCCCTGAAGATACCTGATAAAACAGGGTCAGATGAAAGGGGAGGAGGTCCTCCCCTATCAGTGGACTTGGAAAGGGGCAGGGAGGAGACCAGGGAGGGAGTGTGGGGTTGGGGAAGGAATGAGGGAATGAGGGAGCGGGATACAGCTGGGACACAGAGTTAACAAAATGTAACTAAAAAGAAAAAATAATAAATAAATAAATAAATAAATAAATAAATAAATAAATAATAAGAAAAAAATAAAAAAAATAAAAATTGATCTGGCCCTTTCTCAAAAAAACTTGGAATATTTATATCTCAAGATCTAGGTGTATCACTCCTGAGCATACATCCAAAAGATGCTCAACCATATAACAAGGACATTTGCTCAGCCATGTTCATAGCAGTTTTATCCATAATAGCCAGAAACTGGGAACAACCTAGACATCCCTCAACCAAAGAATGGATACAGAAATTGTGGTTCATTTACACAATGGAATACTACTCAGCTATTAAAAACATGAAATCGTGGAGTTTGTAGGCAAATAGATGGAGGCAGAAAAAAAAATCATCCTAAGTAACACAGACCAAGAAAGGCACACATGGTATGTACTGACTTATAAGAGACATACTACAGTGCATAGAACCCAAGAAGATAAGTAATAAGGAGGACACAAGGGAAGACACATAAATCTCAGAAGGAGAAAGAGAGTGGACAGAGGTAGTGGTTGAAGAGTGGTAGAAGAAGGAGTACAGAGAGAAATAAGAGTGGAGAGCAGACCTGGGGAGTATAAGAGTAGAAGGCCTGCAGAGAAGAGAAATGGTGGGTAGGGTTATCTGCAGACCTAAGTCATAATAGGCCTCTGGGAAAGTATGAGGGGTACTCGAGCTAAGACTCCTAGTAGCAGGGCCCATGGAGACTAAAGAGGACACCCTTTATCTAGACAGGACACCTAGTGGAAGGAGGGGATCACCAATCCACCCACAAAAACCTCAGTCCAAAACTTACCCCACCTACAAAATCTACAGGGACAGAGATAGAACAGATGGAGCAAAGATTGAGTCTATTCAATGCTGGGCCCACCCCTAAGTCTCACCCCATGGAAGAGAAACAAGCCCTATCACCATTAACGATATTCTGATATGCTTGCAGACAGGAGCCTACCAGAGTTGTCCTCTTAGAGGCACCAACCAGCAATATTAGAAACAGATAATGATATTCACAGCCACACATTGGGTGAAGCATATGCAGTTTACTGGAAAAGAGGGGGAAAGGTTTTATGAACCTAGCATTACAAAATTTCCAGAAGAAGGCCATCAAAGCCAATTGACCAGGGGGGCCTATGGAGTCTGAAGTACCAACCAAGGACAATACATGGTCTGGACTTAAGTCCTCTACTTATAAGCAGCCAATGGACATCTTAGGCTTCATGTGGGTCTATTAGTTAAGAGAGTAGAAGGATTTCTCTGGAATGGACTATGTTGCTTGCTTTTTGATCACTTTTCCCCTGATGGTACTACCCTACCAGGACACAGGGAGGAAGACAAACTCAGTCCTCATGTGAATACATAAACTAGGGTATCTGGGTAAGGGTGCTCCCCTATTCTGGGTAGAGGGGATATGAGAGGGAGAATGGGATGAAGAGGAGAGGAGGGAGGGTCCTATGGCTAAGACATAAATTGAATTAATTAAAATAATAATAATAACAATAAATCCATCTTCTTTCCATTAGCTTTTCTGATTCCTTTTCCAGAGAAGAAACTGTGCTCAAGAGAAGGCTTTGCAAGTCAAAATACTAAGTAAGACTTTCTGACCCACAGACTCTTAACTCCTGTGCTCATCTGCTTGAGTCATCAGGCTGCAGGCAACGTTTTCCAGGTTGCTAGGCAGATGTTACAATTAACCATCTACTACTACTTCACTCTCTCCGGAAGTACATGACACAGATTAAGACAGATTATTTCCATGAATTTCCTTCTCAGTTTTACTCAGGTATGTTTTACAATTAGAAACATCTACTAGGTCCCCCCCTCCTTTTCTCTCTTTTCTCTCCTCTTGGCCCACCCTGCTGTAAGTGGAGGCATGGAAACATTTCTGATTCTATGAAGTGTTCTCATAGGTTGATATTTAAGTTCATCAAATTCCCAATGTTACCTTTAATCAAGTAAGAAGAAACTGCTTTGATATTTTATCTCCATAATCTTATTTTAGATATATGATGTTTCCATTCCACAAAGGCCAATAATTTTCTACAAAAAGAATTTCCTGTTGTGTTTCCTAGATTCATTCAAGATCTGAAATTTTTGTTGTCAGCCAGTAACACCCTTTACTTCTCAAGTAGGCAAGTCAGGTGGCTTGTTACATAAGCCCTGAAAATTTTACTGGCTGGATATCTTGCTGGTTTTTTTTCTGAGTCTTATCTTTGATTTCATCCACAAGATTTTTTTTTTCTGTTATATCCTCACAATATCTCTCAGTTCATTCTTGTTTGAAAAGTATATTCTTTCCTAGTCTCATTTTAAAAATTAAATATTTTATTTTGTTGTTCATGACTCTCCTTGATTCTGAACAGGTGATAGAAACAGAAGGGAAAAACCAGCTTTACACTTCTTCAAACAGAAATTTAACATTACCTTTCTACTAATTTTCAGGTTTTATGAATAATGTACACAATATGCAAAGATTAACTCTGGATACTATCTCCCTAAATCCTCAAACTGTTTTTTTTTTTTTTTAAAGAAAATGCATCTGCTGTCCATATGCTACATTTTTCTGTGATTACCTAAGGTAGTGTCTTGTGTGCATAATAGTCCATGATTATAATATTTGAGAGTAAATAAGATAAGTGATAAACCAATGGTAGTACTTAACAATAGGAATTTAAAAAGAGATGACTGACAGAAACATAAAGATTTACAGAATTATAATGCAGAATATGGGATGAAATCCTATTTAAATGACATGGGTGTGCGTCTCTGTGGCTGTGAACACACGAGGCTTCTTCTGTGTTCAGCAGTTTCCTTATCACAAATGTCAGCTGAAGGGTATTCAACTTCAGGATCTGCCTACACAGTCAATCCACAAGCAGAGCAACAGAACCAGATAATTTGAACACAGGGAACTTCCCAGAGACTCAGACTCCAACCAAGGGCTATTCGTGGAGATGACCTGGAACCCCTGCACAGGTGTAGCCCATGGCAGTTCAGTGTCCAAGTGGGTTACATAGTAATGGGAAGAGGGACTGCCTCTGACATAATCTGATTGGCCTGCTCGTTGATCACTTCCCCCTGAGGGGGGAGCAGCCTTACCAGGCCACAGTAGAGGACAATGCAGCCACTTTTGATGAGAACTGATAGACTAAGATCAGAAAGAAGGAGAGGAGGACCTCCCCTATCAGTGGACTTGGGGAGTGGCATGCATGCAGAAAGGGGAGGGAGGGTGGGATCGGGAGGGGAGGAGGGAGGGGCTTATGGGGGGATACAAAATGAATAAAGTGTAATTAATAAAAAATTAAAAAAATAAAATAAAACCTCTAACCAATAAAAAAAAATTCTGTGGGTATTTTTGTAGAATAATCAGGTAACCAAATAAAATAAATGTATTTTCATTGAGTTTTTTTAGCGAATCAGTAAATATAAATAAAAGACTTAGAATGTTTTTATTTCATTTTGAAAGTATAACTCTTAAAATTCATCATTTTACTCATGCTTTGATTTTTAATTTTTACATGATATTTTTCATTGAATTGCCTTTGTTTTTTAGTCCATATATTAAGGAACTAAAGAACATTATTAATTCAGAGAAAAATCAACTCTTTATCTCCCTAGACAGATAAGTGTATTTAGCTTTCTATCATATAGCCTTATTGAAATAATATGCATTACTGGAATTAGAAAAACATTCATGGTATGAATTAAGGCAGAGATAAAAATTAGCGAATTTATAGAAAATACTTATTTTCATAACTGATTTTTCTTTAAAATTTTTTTATTACAATTTATTCTCTTTGTATCCCAGCTAGTATATTTTTTAATCTTAAACATAAATTAGGTTTGTAAATATTGAAGAAATCATAAACAGTTAAAAAGAAAAAGGAAGTATTGAACACACAGAAAGTAAGGCCACGAAGTTGAGAATGGATAGGTCATGAGCCTTGAGAAAAGCCTACTGGTATCACTCTACTAAAGAAACATGGCAAGAAAATGACTCTTAACTACATATTGCCAGACATCCTTCAGTTCTCATCAAACAAAGCACTGCTGGCAGAATATGGGAATTAACACAAAGAACATACTAGACAATGTACGGAGTTAGAGACTATAGAATGCTTAGTCTTAAATGGGAAGTCTCCATCCAACCCTTCCCTTCAGGGCTGAGTAATATATGCAACAGGAGAGGCTGAAAGGTTCTAAGAGCCAGGTGTGGTAGAGGACTCCGAAGACACAGGCTTACTAGGCACAGCACTACTGGCACACGTATGAACTCATTCAGACCGTGGCAGAAGACCGGCAGAAGTTCAAGCCAGGAAAAAAAAAAGATTCCAAGCACCGACAAAGGGAAGTAAACACAAAGGCTCACCCCTAACCAAGAAGCTACTTGCAACTGATACCTGATAGTTACCTGCTGGAAAATAAAGATAATTTTCTTCCAGTGTAACACCACTGAATTTACCAACTATGCCACATAGCAGACCCGAAGCCCAGGAGAATTTTCCCAAGACAAAATAGATACCATGTTTTCATATTTTGTTTCATTTATTTTGCTTTTGTGGCCATTTTACTTCTTTTGTTGTTGTTTTGGTATTTTTTGTCTTAGCATTGTTTGTTTGTTATCTTATTTTGATTAGTTTGTTTGTTTATAAGATAGAGGAGAAATGGAGCTAGGTGGGTAGGGAAGCTCCTATTGTAAACACAAGGCTGTAAATGTGGCTGAGCAAGTAGGTATGCAGGAGGATGCTGAGTCCTTTCCCATATGCTGGGTCATATGGTAGATTTATTTTTATTTTTTTAGACAGTAAAAGTTTCTTAGAAAGACTTAGCTCAGATTGTGATGAAATTGAGTATTTTCCTTTTTTATCCTTTTTATTTATTACAATTTATTTACTTTGTATCCCAGCTGTAGCCCCCTCCCTCATCTCCTCCCAATTCTACCCTCCCTCCTGCTTCTCCTTCCATGACCCTCCCCTAGTCCACTGATAGGGGAGGTCCTCCTCCCCTTCCATCTGACTCTAGCCTATTAGGTCTCATCACTACTGGCTGCATTGTCTTCCTCTGTGCCCTGGTAAGGCTGCCTACCCTACCCCCTCAGGGGGAGATGATCAAAGAGTCAGCCACTGAATTCATGTCAGAGACAGCCTCTGTACCAGGGTACCCACTTGGAGACTGAGCTGCCATGGGCTACATCTGACATCAGAAGATGGAGAGAACAGGGAACAGGACAGGAGCCTACCACAGAGGGCCTCTGAAAGACTCTACCCAGCATGGTATCAAATGCTGAGACTCATAACCAAACTTCGGGCAGAGTGCAGGGAATCTTATGAAAGAAGCGGGAGATGAAAGACCTGGAGGGGACAGGAGCTCCACAAAGAGAGCAACAGAACCCAAAAATCTGGGCACAGAGGTCTTTTCTGAGACTGATACTCCAACCAAGGAACATGCATGGAGATATTTTCCTTTTAAACACCTTCAAAAAAATAGAACTCCAGTCATTTATCACTTGTTAATGGAGAATAGTTATTTGGCATTTACTTTAAATTATATACTTTTTTTAATAATCAATTGGCATTCAAATGTTTGTCTTTAAAGCTTTTAAAATTTAATAATCCCTGGGATATTTCTTAGAATTCTCTCTAGTTAGAATTCATGCCCAAGGACAGTCATGACATCCTTACTATGAAACCATGAATGGATAAGGGATTCTAAAATTCTTTTTTTTTTAAATGTTCACATTTTAACACATTTTCAATTGTCTGCACCATAACACTTCATAGCACTTGCTCTGCTGAGTTTGCTCCACCAGGCTGTACAACTTGAAGTTTCACAATGGAAATTGAATTTTCCTTTTATACTTAAAATTTAGAACTTTTTACCAGTGCTGAGATTTTCATCATTACAAGGCAACATTTGTGTGTGTGTTTTGTGTTGTTCTGTTGTTTGTTTGTGTTCTGTAGAAATCTTTAGCAACTGTGGTCTTTCTATTTTTGTGTGTTTGATTCTGGTTTGTGGGCCTCTCTTGTTCACTAAAAGTTCAGCTATATTTGAGTAACAGCATGCAGAGCTGCTACTGACTGCTCTGCACTTAAATGACCATGACCCTAACTGCAGGAAGTGTGGTAATTTTCTCTATTGATATTGTACTTAGTATATACTCCGTTCTTGTATGAACTATAGTTTTAATTGTATACTAGTGAATAGAAAAATATTGTCTTAACTTGTTTTCTATTGCTGTTATAAAGGGCTGAACAAAACAACTGAAGCAGTAAGGGGTTTATTTAACTTTCCATGTCTAGATTACAGTCCATCACTGAAAGTTCACATCCTTCCTTCTGCTTCTATGATTCCTACTCTTACTTTTTAAATAACTATTTTGCTCCCCAGAGTTTTCGTCAAAGTGTTCTTTTGTGTATTAGTTACAGAATGAGGGACATTTTTATCAAATACATTTTTACTACTTTGTTAAAAAATGTTGAGATAATACTTTACCTAGTACAACTTTCAAATATGTTTAATCATGAAATGAATCAGAAAAACAGTTTAAGATTTTGAAGACTTTCCCATGAAAATGTTAACAATCCACTCAGATTGGGTCAGTAGTTCCAAAATTTAGCACTGCCTGAAAATTGCATAGCACACAAGATACTAAGAGATAATGTCAGAGTTTAAGTCTGCATATCTCAGTAGATTCAGATTGTTATCTGTTTTCAGAAAAGGTGTCATAGGTGGGTGAACTGTGTGCTGGCTTAAACCTTGTAGGTCTTGGTTAAATACAGTGGTGTGGCAGTCTTTGAATACATAACACATTTAAATTAATGGTTCCCACCATCTGCATTTAATTTTTACTAAGCCTCATGAATTATATAACTACCTTGACAAATATTTTAATCTGGATTGCTTCAAAGAACAGGAACAAACATTTACATGGAAATACCAAGAACAGAATTTCACGTGGTAAGAAAAAAATTAATTCCTTTGAACAATGTAGTATAAAGCTCTCTGGATCCCTCTGGGGTGACATAGGGAATGGAACACTGAGTCAACTAATAGACACATAGAAGAGGGATACTCTCAAGTCCCGGCACAGCCACCGCTGGCCCAGAGTGCCCTAAGCAGCTGCTGGCTCTACATGTTCTAGGTTAGTACTTTCTATAACAAGTAGATGGAATTTTTCAACCCACTCTATTATAGAGGAAAACATCTCCATTCCAAATTAGAGTGTTTGCAAAACAGATGCTGAGATAAGAGTGGTTTGGTTTATGTAAGATTTGTACAGGAGTAACACCATTGTGACAGGAGTTAATCAAAACATAAAGAGTAAAAGAGGAGTTCACCAACTTGAATACACAGAGTAGTTTCTGGCCGAAAAATGGATTCCAAGTTAATGTTTTCTCATTCAGGAAACCCAGGTGAAAAAAAAAAAAAAAAAAAAAAAAAAACTAGTTGGGTCCTTATCACCCTGTTATCAAATATCCAAAATAATGAGTCTGAACAGTGTTGCCTTGTCTAGTTACGGACTAGAGAGCACTACTAATTTGACTAAAGACCTTAAAGAATTAGCAGACCAAGTCTGACAGCCTCCTGTAGTACTAGTTAGCACTAAAGCTGTGCTTTGGTTTTTGAGTTTCTTTCTGGTACAATCATGTAAGCAGAAAGTGAGTGATGTATAGTCCAGGTAAGTGTCTCCAAGATTACATTAGTGTATCCTTACAGAGTAGCTTCAAGGAAGAGTGTCCTAACTGTACTTTTCACAGTTTGCCAATTTCTTCCAAATTCTATTACTGTGAATACTAGGTAACTTCTTCATTCTTACGACAATAACTTTATTCAAGGATTGTTTCATTTCTGATAACTACCTTGCCCTGGACTGACTAGACCTCTGCTCTCACTTCTGCCCTAATTTGCTCTTAGGAGCCTGCATATTTAAAGATGCTTAATATTCTCTCCTTTCCTCCCTCCCTCCCCCTTCTTCCCTCTTTCTCTCTCTCTCCTCTCTCTCTTTCTCCCTCTCCCACTATCTCTCCTTCTCTCTCTTTTTTTATCTCTCCTTTCTGTATGCATGGAGAAACATGCCATTGCATGAAAATGATGGCAGAAATCCAACCCACAAGAATAGGTTCTTTATTATATGGCTAAAATCCACTTACAAATGAGTTTATACCATGAATGTTTTTCTGCTTCTGAGATACCTCACTCAGGATGATCTTTTCTAGTTCCATCCATTTGCCTGCAAATTCCATAATTTCCTTGTTTTTAATTACTGAGCAGTATTCCATGTGTAAATGTACCACAGTTCCTGTACCCATTCTTTGGTTGAGGGACATCTAAGTTGTTTCCAGATTCTGGTTATTATGAATAAATCTGCTAAGAACATAGTTGAGCAAATATCCTTGTTGTATGGTTCAGCATCTTTTGGATATATGCCTAGGAGTGGTATAGCTAGGGTTATTGAGGTAGTACTCCAGTATTCCCAGTTTTCTGAGAAAGTGCCAGATTGATTTCCAGAGAGGTCGTACAAGTTTACCCCACCAGCTATGGAGGTGTGGGTTCCCCTTTCTCCACATCCTCTCCAACCTGTGTTGTGAATAAGCATACTAAATTCTACAGACCTATAAAAAGCTAAACAACAAGGAGGGCCCTGGGAAAAATGCTTAATTCTCATTCAGAAGGGAAAACAGGATAGAGACTGGAAGGGGTAGAAGAGAGGGAACACTATGGGGACCTACCGCAGATGTTTTACAAAAGACTTGAGCCAGCACGGGATTGAGGCGCATGCAGAGACTCATAGCCAAACTTTGGACAGACAGCAGGGAGTCTTATGGAAGAAGGGGTATATAAAAGGACCAGGAAAGGACAGGAGCCACACAAGGAGACCAACAAATTAAAAACAAACAAAGAAACAAAAACAAACAAACAAACAACAACAACAACAAAAAACTGGGTCCAGGCGGTCCTGGACACTGATTGGTTAATACATAGAAAGGACCTAGACTTCTTGCTCTGATGTAGCCCATAGACAGCTCAGTCTCCATGTAGGTTTCCTAGTAAGGGGATATGTCTCAGTTGCTTGCTCCTTGAGCACTTTACCTTGGTGAGGCAACCTAGCCAGCCCATAGAGGAAGAGGATCCAGGCAGTCCTGATGGGACCCAATAGGCTAGGGTGAGACAGTAGGGGAGGGGGAGGAATTCCCCTATCAGTGGGCTAGGGGAGGATAGGGAAGGAAGAGGGAGGGTGGGTCAGACCAATAGGAGATGAGTGAGGGGGCTACAACTGGGATAAAAAAGAATATTGTAAAGAAGAAAGAGAAGAAGAGAAAGAAAGAAAGAAAGAAAGAAAGAAAGGAAGGAAGGAAGGAAGGAAGGAAGGAAGGAAGGAAGGAAGGAAGGAAAGAAGGAAGGAATTGGGTTTTTTTCTCTCACTTGGAAAATTCTGAGGATCAAACTCAGATCATTAACATTGGCCAGCTAGCGCTTCCATGTCCTGATTAATGTTACTTACTCAGTCTATTTTGATACATGTTTGGGATTTTATAATTAAAAGGAACATTTGATATAATACTCATGTGTATTGTATTACTGATTTAGGGGGCCAGGAAAAAAATATTAAACAGGAGCAGGGCTTGTTGGATGACATTTGTACACAGGAATGTCACCTTAACAAAAAATGATATATGCTTTGGTTCTATGGATTCTTTCCTTGTACCGCTTCCAAAAAATACACGCAAACGTATTTGCTGTCATTGCAACAAAACTTGGCTATGGCAGCTGTTTCTTTGGAACTGTTAAGAACTGCATTGCAATTAAATTCTTTACAAGTCTACTTCCTGTTTGGAAGCACAAAATTTATGTTTTATGTGCATTTTTCCTGTATATCCAAACAACAGCGAAAACTGATACAAACCCAATTTTATAAATAACTTTTGCAAAGCACATATACATACTTCTATTATTATATAGTTTATGACTATTTCTTGACATAATTGCCAAATTCTACAATGGAATTAGCTCTGAAATTAATTGAATTCTGTCCATAATCAAATGAAAGTCACAACTTATTTGTGTGGCAGTAATTTAACCTCACTTACTAGTCAAGGTATACTTACAAAAGTAATCCTTACAATTATAACATTAGTATGAATTATAAAATGTAAAAATCAACATTGAAGATTCTGCTTTACATGCTTTTAAAAATGGTGGCTAAACTAAACAAAAACAACACTGTTTTAGGTCATACAATCCAAATCTTTTTGGGATGTACCTAAAGCAAATTCCACTTTTGAAACTGAGAGGAAATGCAGAAATTTAGAGTGGATAAGATGCTTGAAGTCAGGCATTTAAAAGAAACGAGACAAACTATTGAACATCTGTTCAATGTAATCACATTGGAGAACATAACATCTTGAAATGAAACTTCAAGAAAATAAAATCACAACTTCCCTGAAGTGCAGTTGAGAGTGTAAGTTTTACTACCTTTGATTGACTTCTGTTGATAATTTTTCAGAAAACTTTTAAAAACAAATCCAAACCTCAACAGGATTATAACGATGTATAATGATTAAACACACAAGCAAACATGATTAATTTGTATTTGAATATGCCTTTTTTTTTTCTAGTGCCTACTTCATGGATAGAGGTCACTGTGCCTATTTTATCTTCCTGTCTTGGTTGTCATTCATAGCTGAACAATAACGTGGATACTTGATGGTCTGGAGCACACAGGGCACCACTGATTCAACTAATTTAAAATCTAGCTCATGAAATAAATATAATTTAGAGGTGTACTCTTTCCATAGCTTTTTTTTTTTTTTTGGTCACCTGATCCAAGGAACACATGACAGTAGAAGGATACATGATAGTGAGATAACATCAGCTAGCTGTTGAGAGCTACTGGCCTTTACAGCTCTTCTCAGCTTAGATGTAAATCATATACAATGAAGAAACAGAACATTAAAGATAGAAATTCTGTAAAACCAGTTGAGCTGATTAGAACCCAAATTACTGCTGCTCCATCTGCTAGGATGGCAATACTTTTTTAACTGCCTGACTTAAAAGCTTCATTTCACAAAGAATCCATGTTCAATCATCCTATGGGATGTACTTTATGGATGCAAAGGAAAGAGATAGCTAAAATATGTAATCATTTTATGAGAGTTTAATGCCACCATTAAGAAAACTGGCCAATTTATAAATGAAGGCATTAGGAAATAAGTCTTCAATATCATGAAAATATAAGTTTTGTTATTTGGCTGCCAAATGGAAAGCTGGGGTTTGAATCTCCAAATTTTCATACATACACACATATATACACATATATGTGAATATGAATATGTAAAGAAGAATAACTGAAAATTTATGTCAGAATAAAAATATACTATTTATGTGTAAATGCTATTGGCACTATCTAACCAAGGAGTGTCCAAGAAAAGAGAAGCAGGAAGTGAGAAGTAGTTTCTATGTTATACACTCTTTCAACATGTTAGTTAATATGACCGCACCATTGGTTTACCTAAATTATTTCATAATTATATTGTGTTTTTATTACAGTTTTTCTCTTATAAGTTACCTATGAAAAAAGCACACACAAGTCCTGTTAATACACTGACATTTTACTCTCTTTACCATGATATTACTTTGAAAATAAATCTCATATTTACAAGATAACCTGTTAATTTAATATTATAAATCAAAAAGTTGTAAATATAATGCACACTGTTTCAGATTCTCTGTGTGAGAGATAACAAAACCTCAGATAAAAGCATAATTATTTTGATGGTTAATAGAATATAAATTAGACAGACTTGCAAAGAATAGTAGATAAAAACATTCTGATAACTATATGTCTCACAGACTGGTTCAATAATGCCATAGAATTTAATGGTCTTTTTTATAATCTTCTTAATATAGTAAATGGTGGTCACATGTATGAGTGATATGCTTTTATTGTGGGCCCTGATTATGCTCTGGATTGCATTCATGCAAATACCCAGCTTGCAAGAGCAGCCCACATCTTCAGCATCAAAATGGGCATAGCTGATAAGAGAGATAAGATCTATTACTATCATAATAGTCTTAAAACCTATCCTTACAACTAGTGAATATCTCTTCTACCCATATCATACTGATTCAAGACAAATGGCCAGGTTGGCACCAGTGTGAGAAGGATGCTTAATCATTCTAGAGAAAACTAATAACAGTACCACTGGCAGCCAGAGTGTGTTATTTTTAAACTGAATACAAATAGCATTCAAATAAGTCCATGGTGTAAGCTTATCTGGACTAGAGCAAAAACAAAGAACACCATGGTCTCATCAATGATAACATGATTGCCGCTCTTTCACAGGGACAGAACCCTTCTCATTTAATGTCCTTTCTAAGTAAAGCATAAAATGTACACAATTGCTAAATTTCCTCAGCATCTAGAAGAATCAAACTCAAATATCCCAGATTCTAGGAATCCTAGGATTTCCCGGGGATTGTGCACACAGGTCTTAGTTCTACCAAATACTTGCTTCTCTTGACACAAATGCCCAGATACTGCAACAGACAGTGTGAAATATAGTTTCCTTTCACCTAAAAAGTTAGTGTGGCCCAACTTGTTGGATTGGAAGCATGTACCCAAATAGTCTTTGACATGTTGTTAACAATAGTATTCCTAGTAGTGGGAGCAGGGGCAGTCACTGACATGAACTGGTTGTCTGTTCTTTTATCACCTCCTCCTGGCAAGGTGGCCTTGCTAGGCCACAGAGAAAGAGGATCCAGACAGTCCTGATGAGACCTGACAAGCTAGGGTCAGATAGTAGGGGAGGAGGACTTCCCCTACCAGTGGACTAGTGGAGGGACATAGTGGGAGAAGAGGGAAGGAGGGCGAGGGAGGGGCCTATAGCTGGGTTACAAAGTGAATAAATTGTAACAATAATAATAGTGAAAAAATTAATTACCTTTAAATTGTATGTCATGTGTAGGGCATGCTAGCAATTGTGACCATGTTCATACTGTCTGTGCTATTTATATATTGTTGCATGACTAATTGAAAGTTGCTTTGAAAAGGTTTTAGAAATTAGCTTCAATCTTTCTTTATATTTAAGGACATGTCATGTAAGTATTTTGTAGTATGATTTTCTTAATTCCAAATTATATTCCTTCATTAAAGACACATTTTTTCTCAATTGGAGGATGTATAAAATACATATTTACTGTGTTCTCTAATGGTAAGCATAAATTATTTGAAGGTAATTTATTCAAACTAAACATTCTGAGAGCTCATTTTAGGAACCTAGTTCATGGAAGTTTGCTATAATATTAATGCATATCACACTTCAAAACTAGTATATTAAAGTCTAACCTACAAACGGGCACCTAAGAGGTGGCATCTTTAAACATAGCTCACATGAATTGGATTAGTGTCTTTATAGTACAAGATATAAAGGTCCTTCTACACCTTCTGACATGGGAAGACACAGCTAGAGGCAACCTTTGGAAAGATAGCACAACTCTCAGCACACACAGAGTATGCTTTGTAGCTTGATTGTAGAATATCAGCCTTCAGAGCTAGAAGCACTGTGTTTGTGGAGTCTAGATTAGCTCATACAAAGTTTCCTGTTACAGAAATTCAGGTGGATTAATACAGATATTTAAAGCATTACTTATCAGTTCTTCAGAATTAGAATTTCTTCAGTGGCATGATTAAAGGTTCGTTTATCAGTATCCCATAAAGGAAGTTACAAAGGTAAAATTTTAACTGGTAGTGTGTGGTAAGTAAAAGTTCTAGTCAGTTTTATGTCACTTTTCAAGTGTGTTGATAAGAACAAATATATATATATATATATATATATATATATATATATATATATATATAAAACAAAAGAGGTATCACAAGCTTTCCATAGGATGCTGTTGTATGATTCACTAAAGTATATATAAAATTAAATATATTGAAGATACTATCTATAGGGTTAGTACAAAGTTATAGCTCATTTTGGCTTTCATTTTCTCTTTTAGATTATGTTTCTCTCCTTAAAAAAAAAACACTTTTTAATTTCTTCAGTTCTTTATATATTCTGGATATCAACCCTCTGTCAGATATAGGGTTGGTGAAGATCCTTTCTCAGTCTGTAGGCTGTTGTTTTGTTCTGATTAAAATGTCTTTTGCTTTACAGAAGCTTTTCAGTTTCATGAGGTCCCATTTATCAATTGTTGCTCTAAAAGCCTGTGCTATTGCTGTTCTGTTCAGAAAGTTGTCTCCTGTGCCAATGAGTTCCAAGGTCTTCCCCACTTTTTCTTCTAACCGATTTAGTGTATTTGGTTTTATGTTGAGGTCTTTGATCCACATGGACTTGAGTTTTTGTGCAGGGTGATAAATATGGGTCTATTTTCATTTTTCTGCATGTAGACAACCTGTTAGACCAGAACCATTTGTTGAAGATGCTGTATTTTTTCCATTGAATGGTTTTGGCTTCTTTGTAGAAAATCGAGTATTCATAGGTGTTTGGGTTTATTTCTGGGTCTTCTACTCAGTTCCATTGATCTACTCTTCTGCTTCTATGCCAATACCATGCTGTTTTTATTACTATTGCTCTGTAGTACAGCTTGAACAAAGCAGATGCTGAGACTCATAACCAAATCTTTGGTAGAGTGCAGAGAATCATATTATAAAAGGGGGAGTTAGTATGAATGGGAGAGGACAGGAGCTCCACAAGGACAAAATATATTAGGGCACCGGAGTCCTTTTTGAGACTGTTTCTCCAACCAAGGACCATGGAAGGATACAACCTAGAACCCCTGCTCAGATGTAGCCCATGGCAGCTCAGTATACAAGTGGGTTTTCCTAGTAAAGGGAACAGGAACTATTCCTGACATGAATTCAATGACTGGCTCCTTTACCTCTCCCCTCCCCCAAGGGAGGAACAGCCTTGCTAGGCCACAGAAGAGGACATGGCAGCCAGTCCTGAAGATACCTGATAAGCTAGGGTCAGATGGAAGGGGAGCAGGTCCTCCCCTATCAGTGGACTTGGAAAGGGACAGAGAGGAGAAGAAGGAGGGAGATAAGGTGAGAATGGGAGGAAGGGAGGGAGGGGGCTATGGCTGGGATACAAAGTAAATAACCTGTGATTAATATTTAAAAAAATAAAAATTAAAAAACCACATTTTTGTTTCACATATAAGCTGCTATAATGGGATGATAAATGCATAATCATTGATACTGTTCTAATTAGTTAACTGAGAGTGTGAAATGCCTAAGTAGACCAAAAGCAGTGATTCAGAATGAGGTTGAGTGCTGGGCATGGCATAGGAGATGCTCCCCGGCTGCAGGAGCCAAGAAGTAAAGAGCTGTCTAAATTAGATCCTATTGTGCAAGATTCATGGTAAAACATGAAGTTGCAAGTAGTGGGAGCTAAGAGTTGAGTGCAAGTTTAGAGACACGAAGAGTGAAAAACAGAACTGAATATTGCACTGCACACTAAAGGACTAATGGAAATGGTGACAGCTTCCAAGACCACTGCAGATGAAACTTCTAATAAAGTCGGGTACACAGTTCAGAGATGTCTCCTACTTACAAAGATGTGGCAACCTGACCAAAATGAGGGCCTCTGTCACTTTTAGATGTGGAATCTTCTGTAGTCCCACAGCCCTGGCAAAAGCAGGTAAATACTTTTCAATCTCATATCATCAAATTTTGAATCATAACCCCTTGAACAAAGCAAAGAAATACTACTCCCCAGTATCTTTGTTGTTCTTCAGTGCTTCCACAAGGATATTAATACAATTCCACAGCATCTCTTCCTACAAAGGAAAAACTGCACTATCTCATGTTGAAACACATAGGAAAGAAGCTGCAAAGAAAGTTTGAATAATCCACATAACCCAACAGCAGAAAACTAAAAGCCTCAAGCCTTGAGATGAGCAAAAAGGTGCCTGTACTGCCTCTGATACGTCAATTAAACAACAGCATCAAGAAAGTAAGACAAACACAAATGCATTGTGTTTTGAAAAGACACATCTAAAGCGAAATTTGCTTCCTTGTGGAAATCACAGTCCTCGAGAGTAAGCTGAAGAATGAGGCTGAGTAACACAAAATTAGCAGACATTCATTTGAAGCATTGCAGACAGGGTTAAGAAAAAGTCTTGGCCCAAGACAAATAAAGTTAGTTCAACTGGGTACATGTCCAGTCCACAGTGACTAATCTCTCATGAATGTTTATGTAACTCTTGGGTGGGTAACAACATAGTTAAACCAGAACTCTGTTAAAATAACAAGGATAAACTATAAGAAACTTAATTGTTCTACAAGTTTGACAAATACCTCCATGTTCTTGTTGGCCAAATACTTCAAAATAAACTGATTTATTTATTCTAAATGATAAACTTAATGAGGTCAACATAGGTAGATAATTTTCTTTTAATAAAAGTGCTGCCTATTAAATTAAAAGAATGGAACACATGCATTAAGTCATAGAATGAATGGAAAATATTGACCATGATGATAAAATAAATAACAGAAAAATATTTGAGAGAGAAAATGCAATAGACTTGACAAACTATTCATCATTGTATAAAGATGTTTCAAATGAATGAACAAAAAATCCTAGTTTCTCAGTTTAAATAAACTACAACATGAGTCCTCAATTTCTATCAGTCAAAATGATAGCATAATCAAAAGTTTAGTGAAGCTATTAAGCAAAAAGATGTATATTAAATTTAATGTCACTAAAAGAATATAATCTGATGAAATAGGATTCATTGCAAATGGGTACATGATAAGAACATTTTGGTAAATGACATTTTAACTCAAAATTAGTAACAAAGTTTAGGCCTTATTGAAGTGCAGTCTTAAGAAAGAGGCAGCCATAGATTGAATAAAGTTTTAGAGCCAGGTATAGTGGCAGACATTTGTGATAAGAACAATTGCGTAGTCTTAAAGGAAGGAGGATTGAAAATTCAAAGATTTTTCTTAGCTAGATAGTAAGTTCAAAGCCATCCTGAGATTCATGAGACCTCATGTCAAAAACAAAGCAAAATGAATTAGAGAATTTGAAAACTCAAAGTAAAGGACACTGTCATCAGAATAAAATGACAGCCTACAGACTGGGGAAGGATCTTCACCAACCGTATATCTGACAGAGTGTTAATATCCAGAATATATGAAGAACCCAAGAAGATAAAAAGCAACACATCAAATAATCCAATTTAAAAGTGAGGTACGGAGCTAAACAGAGAATTCTCATTGGAGGAATACCGAATGGCAGAGAAACACTTAAAGAAATGCTCAACATCCTTAGTCATCAGGGAAATGGAAAATCAAAATGACCTTGGGATTTCACCTTACACCCATCAGAATGGCTAAGATCAAAAACTCAAGTGACAACACATGCTGGAGAGAATGTGGAGAAAAGGTAACACTCCTCCTGCTGGTGGGAATGTAAACTTGGAAATCAATCTGGCGCTTTCTCAGACAATTAGGAATAGTGCTACCTCAAGATCCAGCTATACCACTCATAGGCATATATCCAAAACAGGCTCAAGTACACAATAAGGACATTTGCTCAGCCATGTTCACAGCAGCTTTATTCATAATAGTCAGAATCTGGACACAACCCTGATATGCCTCAACTGAGGAATGGATACAGAAATTGTGGTACATTCACACAATGGAATACTACTCAGCAATTAAAAACAAGGAAGTCATGGAATTTGCAGGCAAATGGTAGGAATTAGAAGCAGAAAGACACACATGGTGTATACTCACTTGTAAGTGGATACTAGACATATAAGATAGGATAATCATACTAAAATCTATACACCTAAAGAAGCTAAGCAAGAAAGAGAACTCTGGGTAAGATAATCAATCCTCATTCAGAGAGGCAAACAGGATAGACATCTGAAGGGAGAGAAATCAGGGAACAGGACAGGAGCCTATCATAGAAAGCCTCTGAAAGACTCTACCCATCAGGTTATTAAAGCAGATGCTTGGACTCATAGTCAAAGTTTGGGCAGAGTGCAGGGAATCTTATGAAAGATGGGGGAGATGAAAGACATGGAGAGGACAGGAGCTCCACAAGGAGAGCTACCGAACCAAAAAAAAATCTGGGCACAGAGGTCATATCTGAGACTGATACTCTAACCAAGGACCATTCATGGAGATAACCTTGAACCTCTGCACAGATGTAGCCCACGGCACCTCAGTGTCCAAGTGGGCTCCCTAGTAAGGGGCTGTCTCTGGCATCAACTCAATGGCTGGCTCTTTGATCATGTCCTGCTGAGGGGAACAGCCTCACCAGGCCACAGAGGAAGATAATGCAGCCAGTCCCAATGAGACCTAATAGGCTACGGTTAGATCGAAGGCTAAGAGGACCTCCCCTATCAGTGGACTTGGGGAGGGACATGGGAGGAGATAGGGAGGGAGAGTGGGATTGGGAGGGGATGAGGCAGGGGGCTACAGCTTGGATACAAAGTGAATAAACTGTAAAAAAAAATAATTTAAAAATATACAAAACCTTTTTTTTAATAAAAATAAAACTCTTTGGTTGTAGTATGACCACATATGGAGAGGACATAGACCCCTTGCACAGATGTAGCCCATGGCAGCTCAGTCTCCAAGTGGGTTTCCTAGTAATGGGAACAGGGACTGTCTCTGACACTAACTCAGTGGCTGGGTCTCTGATCTCCCCCTGAGCAGGGGAAGGGGAGTGCCTTACCAGGCTGCATAGAAAGACAAAGAAGCCAGTCCTGATGAGACCTGATAGGATAGTGTCAGATGAAAGGGGAAGAGGATCTCCCCTATCAGGGGTCCAGTGTGGAGTATAGGAGGAGAAGATGGAGGAAAGGTGGATTGTGAGGGGATGAGGAAGGAGGCTACAGCTGGGATAAAAATGAATAAACTATAATAAATAAATAAAAAGAAAAATAATAAGGAGAAAACTCACTTTGAAACAACATTATTCTACACTTTTAAGAAACACTAGAAATAAACTGAGATTGAAGGTGGTATAAATAGAACAATGAGATTGTGACACATGGAAGCTAAAGCAGAGCTTAAAAAAAAAGAAACAGGGGCTTCGGAACAGCGGTTTTGCTTCTGAGTGTGGTTTGTAATACTCCCACAGACATTGGGGACTAAGGCTTCTTAAACATGTGAACATGCGTCGTTAAACATTCCTGAGACAATGTACACTTGAGAACACCGACTCCAACCTACTTATATATCTATTTTAATGTTTTGAATTCTATAATGGCCAAGAATTTATTCTGGCTTGTTTCTGGTGTCTGCTCGTGTGATATTTTCAGACTCCTTTTTTATAGTTAGTTTAGTACTCTGCTCTTCTATCCCTGAATTTTCTGGCTCTTAGAAAGTGGAGAAGTTGGCACTGTCCTTGGGAAACCTGGCAGAAAATTTTCATGTTTAAAAATTTTAAATTTTATTTCCAATATTGCTGCTGTGCCTACGTATAGTAGAGTGTGGAAACACTTTCTCTCATTTGAGTTAATACCAAGGCAGCTATGGAACTGAATTGGAAATGGTTGTCCTGGCAGTAATCATTAAGTTTCATGGGCTTTTAGCTTGGGTCAAACAAGTGATAAAGTTGATAAATAGTTCAATAAATAAAATGACACTAATTAATGAGATTATTTCACTATGCCCATTAAATGACAAAATAATAAAGGAGACAATTAGAGCAATGCCTAAAGCTAAATTCTGTCAGTGCAGAAGGCAACATCAAACAGAATGCTCTAGGTAGAGTAATGGAAATATGGAATATTGAATACTGTGTAGCCTGGAGCACACAGTCTGGGCCCAAAGCACTGGGAAGGGTCAGCTGAGCAGCTGAACTTCTTTTATAGCTGCATTATTGTACATCTGACAAAAGTTCTTGGCATACTAATACTGCATGACATCACTTGAAATGTGTTTCTGCATAGAATGCCACAGGAGAATGACAGAACAGATAGACTTTAAGTACCAGGACCCTTTCCTCGCACTGGGTTGCCTCATCTAGCCTTAATGGGAGAAAAGGTGCCTCGTCTTACTGACACTTGATATGTGGCAGCTGTTTGATATCCATGGGAGGCCTAGCCTTTTCTGAAGAGAAACAGAGGAGGTGCGGATGGTGGGGGGAGGGGAACTAGAAGGGAGAGCCCAGGAGGAGAGGAGGGAGAGGAAACGGCGGGAAGGGTGTATATACATGTAAATATGTATATATGTGTGCATCTATATCTCTATATATTTAAAAAACAAACATCATTTTCATTCGAAAGCGTGCTGGGTACCAGTCACTAACATTAGCGTCAATGTCCTGTGCACGAAGGAAAAGATTTCCTAGTCTTCCCATTTGGTCCAGTTTACTGATTTTTGTTCTTCTAAAGTCTTATCCAAGGTAACTTATTTTTGTGCCTTTTATATAATTTATTGTGTCAAGGCACAGTTCACTCTTTTATTTATTAGGAACAACTAGTTTCTTTGGTTAGTGTACCTCCTTTCAGTTTCCATTTTGTCTTGTTCATCATTTATTTTAATTCAGTGTCAAGAATTACAGTTCTAATAACACTGGATTTTTCTCCAATATGTTTTGCGAGCGGCATGGTTTATTATTAATTTGTGAACTGTTATTCCTTAATATGAATTGTCTTTAATTAATTTTATGCATATCTTGTCAATCCCTTGAACCTTGATATTTAAGGTTCTCTCTGTTAAACCACCTATCTGGGCAATTCATTTGTTTATTAATTTTTATGCTTGAAATCAATAAAAATTTCAAGATATAAATTCAGTCCTCTCAAGTGCCTAAGTGCAAAATGACTTATGGAACAATGACATAGTAAGAAGCCCATAAAAGGGGCCAGAATTTGTATTCTGAATTTTATGTCTGATATTATTTCTCTTAAAGTCCTCCGCATTCAGGTCTTCTTTCAAATGTATGTTTTTACATTTATATTCTAGTAAAATGAGGTGAACTTCCAAGTCACTTCATCTCAATGACCACATTTCACTGACAGTAAGATAATTCTCCCCTCCGGCATTGACATCTTACCACAATTGCCACCTTTCAGCGTTTTCAATTATCACTTTACTGATTGACACCTTTGAACATTTGTCAACATGTTCATTTTTTTTCTGGATGACATAAGCACATCTTGAAGCAGTCAGGGAAGTCAATAAGGTGGAATGTTCAGAGACATCATTCTGGCAGCCAACAAAGAGACAAGCTGGCCAGAAAAGAAAAAAAGAATGTGCTGAGATCTTATATTTAGCAGTTGTATGGTGTAGACCAGCCGGTGAGAAAAGTGTGATAGCTTTAGTGAAGGAGTTGACAAGTGAAAGTCAAACGATACTGCAGAATATGTGACTGGCCATGTGTGCAAATCAGATCAATATATGAATGTGTGTCTTCACATAGCTACATACAGTCTGTTGTTCTTCTGTGAGTGTGTGCTCACATATGTTTGTGTGTTGCTTTACTGTTTATTGCTGGATGTGCGTGGGAGGGGGTGGATCTTTTCAATCAAGAGGCATCTTACCCATGACTTCTATCACTGATCTTAAGACTGAGGTCTCATAGACCTTTTAAAAATGACTAAGGCTGCTAATGTATTTGAAAGAAAAACTGGAACTCAGCGCCATTCCTGTTATGCACCAACGTTTTCTTGAACCCTGGCAGAGCTGGTAATGGATATTGCACTCGGGTCAATATGGTGGGGTCATCGCTGCTTTATTATCCACACAACTGAGCTGCTATCCATAACAAAGAGTAATTGTCTAAAGCTTCACGTGTCTATATTACATGTAACATGTGTGATCATGATACACTGCAGCATTCATATGAAATACAAGCAATAAAATCTATAAAATCCAGAGTTGAATTATTTACCTGTAATTATAGGCATAATTACAATTTCATCACTGATGAATCATGCACACACACACACACACACACACACACACACACATACTACAAAACAAAATAAAAAAATCAACCAACTCAAAAAACAACCACATTAAATTTAAGGTGAAAACTTCTAATAGATAAATGATATATTGATGGACAGAAATATAGACCAACATATATAAACCTATCTGTAATTGTCTTAATTTTTATATAACAAAGTGATGTTTTAATTCATAGGTAAAGCTGATAAAAAGCAGACACTCCCACATTCTCATTGCTAAATAAAGTTTTAAATATCTAGCTACAAACTTTTGAGATGGTCTTTCTAAACAATAATTATTTTGCACATGTTATGGACGTTTTTAAAACCAAGAGGCCATGGTATGTCACTGGAGAAAAATAAGATATTTTTTAGATATGAAATTTAAATATATTTGAATACTAATTACTAAAAATTTAGACATTGGATAATGTGATAAACAAAAAAGAATCAACTCAATAGAGAAAGTTATTTGCTTAGATATATTAAAATGTATCTAAATTTCTGCTTTGCAGAAGTATAATATTAAAATCTACATGACAGAAAAAATTAATTACCTTAGTACAATCACCAAAGGGGAATTCCCTTTGTTATAAGTTACTTTTAGTTTGATTAGTTTTGAATTAACCCAATTACACATCACTATTCAAGTGTGATATTAAGTTTTGTAAGTTAAATGGTGTGAAAATACTTTTATAAGACTATGTTGTTAACAATACAATATGTAAAAATGTTCATATTAAAACATTAATTATATGTTTAATTGTTTATTATATATCTTCTAACTAAATATTAAAATTGATTTTTCTTAATTCTGTTATTAATAATCTAAAATTTATAACATAATCTAGAACAAACCTTGTAATACATTGCTAACATACTTTTTTAACGCTCTTACATGTGCATGCTAGTGTTCCTGATGTTCACTGTGTATGTCCTTGTGTGCAGGAGTATGTGTACATACAAGTGGAAGCCCCATGTCAACCGCAGGTGTCAGCTTAACTCCTGAGATGTGCACCACAGTTAGCTAATTTATTTATTGGTTTTTAGGAAAAGTCTCTTGCTGTTCTGGGCATGAATCCCAGGAATCCTCTAATTTCTGCAAACTTAGGGATTTAGTGGTTAAATGACTTGAAATCATGGCGATCAAAGCTGGTTCTCATGCAAGGAAAGCGCTATACAGACTGAGCTGTCTTACCAGGGTTTCCCTCAAATTTCAATAAATACAGTTTTGAATTCTACAGTTCTTTTCTAATACTACATTGTAATGCAATGGCAGATAAGTGTGAAACATATCCATAAGTAAACAAAATAGTTTTACAAATAATAGAAAGGATCTTTCTTTCTAAAACATATGCAGGACTGTTTTCATCCCACCTAACACAAGTGCTTGGCTAACTTCATGCCTGTACACTGTAAAAAGACAAGAAACATTAACGGGATGTTTACATGTGGAAAGATGCAAATAGATCCATATTTATCACCCTGAACAAACCCAGAGTCCAAGTGGATCAAACTCAACCTAAAACCAGACACAGTAAATCTGTTAGAAGAAAAAGTGGGGAAAAGCCTTTAACTCATTGGCACAGGAGACAATTTCCTGAAAACAACACCAACAGCTCAGGCTCTAAGAGCAACAATCAGTAAATGAGACCTCATGAAACTGAAAAGCTTCTGTAAAGCAAAGAACACTGTCATCAGAACAAAACGACTGCCAGCAGATTAGGTAAGGATCTTCACCAACCCTATATCTGACAGAGGGCTAATATACAGAATATATGATCATCTCCCCCAGAAGAGTGTGCAGCCTTACCAGGCCACAGAGGAGGACAATGCAGCCAGTCCTCATGAGACCTGATAGTCTAAGGTCAGATAGAAAGGGAGGAGGACATCCCTATCAGTAGACTTGGAGAGGGGCATGGCAAAAGATGAGGGAGGGAGGGTGGGATTGTGAATAAGGGAAGGGGCTACAGCTGAAATACAAAGTGAATAAACTGTAATTAATATAAAAAATTGAAATTAAAATTAAAAAAGAACAAGTTAACTACCAACAAACCAAGCAATCCAACTAAAAAATGGGGGAAAGTTAAGCAGAGAATTCACAACAGAAGAATATCGAGTGGCAGAGAAACACTTAAAGAAATGCTCAATGTCCTTAGTCATCAGGGAAATGCAAATCAAAATGACCCTGAGATTCCATCTTACAACCATCAGAATGGCTAAGGTCAAAACTCAAGTGATAATACATGCTGGAGACGATGTGAAGAAAGAAAAACCTCCATTGTTGGCAGGAATGTAAGCTTGAGAATTACATTTTTAAATGAGATAATACATAAATAAAGGTTATGTCCAGTATCTTAGGCTGTTATTGTTAGTATTTATTTCAAAATGATGCCTCACACACAACTGATATTATTTGATGGAGTAGAGAGATAGAGATGAAAATAAGAGAGAGACATGGTGGGGCCCCAGGAAAGAAAGTGAGACAGAGAGAACAAGAGAGGAGAGTAAGAAAGAGGCAAGGTGGCAGGTTGGTCCTTTTATAGCTTGTGCATGTGCAGCTGAACCATGTCTGCCACACACCTCTTGGGTAACACATGATGACATCCTCGGTTACTAGGCAACCCAGAAGCAGGCTGCCTATACGCTAACAGTTATAAAACAGTAATCTAAAAAATCGTTTGAGACCGTATTTTCTGTATGATTAAAATGGGCATGAAGTGTCCTGTCATGGTGAAGCCACTTAAGCTGATCATATCCTTATGATATATCCTTATGATATCATATCCTTTCTTTGGTTACCAGGTAAATAATTACAATTTTTCTAGATTTAAGTATGTCTCCTCTTGGTAAGCAAAAAAGAAAACATATAACAACACTTTATGTACTATAGAACTTGATTTAGAACTGAAACCTAATGAGCCTGGAAGGCTCCACTGGCACAGTTATTTTTTATTTTAATTTTATTTTTATACTAATTACAGTTTATTCACTTTGTATCTCCCTCCTTTATTCCCTCCCAACCCCACCCTCTTCCCTAACTCCTCCCATGCCCCTCTCTAAGTCCACATTGAACTTATTGTTTTGAGAAAATAACAAAGAAATATTTCTTGGAACATATATTTTTATTAGTCTTATTACAATCTCGGTATTTAATAAAATGAATTTAATGAAAATGTTTTAGAGTGTATTGGCAATAGATTGTTACATAATTAAGAAATTTTAGTAATTATCACTCTTGGGGCTCCCACTTCATTTCGCTACACAATTATTACCAGAAAATATCAAACATAAATTACCCAGTAAGGCAGAGGGGACTGTAAGCCACAGCCTTCTCTCTTCCGAGCTCTGGTTTGGTAGTTTCTAAATGCTAATCTTTCATTTTTTGAAAAAGATACTTTTGAAGAAGAAGGTTTTCCTCAATGTTAAAATCAAAAATAACTCTGGAATTAAAATCTCAAAAGTGATGTTAAAAATCTCTGAATCTAATATGTTTATTGACTATCTGGCCTAAATTTGTTTGTATATTCCCATATATTTTTAATAAATCACAAATAAGTCGACTTAAATAATGAAATATGTGCTAAGAATAAAAAAAGATAAAACAGATTAGAAAGCAATATTTACTTATATAACAGTTTGTCAAAATTCTGCAATAAAACAAAATTAGATTGTGAAAGAAATGCTTATGAAAATGAACAGTCATTACTAATTGCTACTTTCTAGTCATTCCATAATTCTTAATCCTTCAAAATTTGAATCTTTATCTAAGACAATCTGTTTCTATTATTTTTAACACACACACACACACACACAAACACACACACATATATGTAATATTGATTTTCTTTTAAGTTTTAAATAAGGTCATTTTTTCATTTAAATATCACATGTGCTATATCAGAAACTCTTTCATTATAGTTATCACTAAAATGTAAAATGGCATATTATAGTTTTGCACTATTTGGGTACAGAGACATGTTGTGATTTATTAAGATGCCATAAAATAATTAATCAAGTTAATTACCCTATCATTACATTATATACTTTTATTTTTATAAGACCATTTTTAACTTCTTCTCTTAGAGATTTTAAATCTACAGTGTTATTCTTTATAATATTTACAATGAAGTGTATGTGCTTCTCAAAGAAAAAGAACTATTTTTATCTGAGGTGGAGAGGAATTTTAATCAGGCAACATGGCTGCTCTGGAAAGACCCTCTAGGTCTATGTGATTCAGCTACAATGCAGGCACATGCTGAATTACAGTATGACCTGGCTGGAATGCAGACACACACACTTTAATCCCATAAAATAAATGTAAGTTTAGTTTACAGAAGGAAGCAGCCATGTTTGAAAGTGAAATCTAATTGAGGGGCAGACAGTAAAGAATCGTAGGAAGCTCTGACAGAATAGGATATGCCCAACTCTCAGAACAGGACAGGAAAGAGAAGCTATTTAGGAGCAGCACAGGGAGAGTTGATTACTGGGACAGTTTTACTGAGACAGGTTGAAGGGAAAACAAATTAGACCTAAGTGAAAACCAAAAAGGCCAGAGAGTAAGGAGCCAGAAGGTTAAAACATTGCTGGAATTAATTTGAGGCCAGGCAGAGCAATTCAATCAAAATCCAAAAGAAGCCAGTTTGAATCAGTCAGCATGGTGAGGCATTTAGGCCAGAACAGCTGAGTTGAATCTACCAGCGAGAGTTCAGAAAGTGCTAGAAAGGCTTGGGAATGGCTCTCACCTCAAGCCCTCACCTCAGAACATAAACGCACATTTACACTAAGGCTTTGTGGCTTCTGAGCAGCAATTTCACCGTCCCCACCAGAGCCTCCCATGACCACAACTCTACCACCTACTCGTTTTAATTAAATTTTTATTTTTATTCACTCTGTATCCCAGCTGTAGCCCCTCCTTCATTCCCTCCCAATCCCACTCTCCCTCCCTCATCTCCTCCTATGCCTATCTCTAAGTCCACTGATAGGGGAGGTCCTCCTCCCCTTCCATCTGACCCTAGCTTATCAGGTCTCCTCAGGACTAGCTGCATTTTCTTCCTCTGTAGCATGGCAAGGTTGTTCCCCCCTCGGGGGTGGGGGTCAAAGAGCCAGCCACTGAGTTCATGTCAGAGACCGTCCCTGTTCACCTTACTAGATGACCCACTTGGACACTGAGCTGCCATGGGCTACATCTGAGCAGAGGTTCTAGGTTATATCCATGCATGGTCCTTGGTTGGAGATACAGTCTCAAAAAAAAAAAAAAAAAAAAAAAACCCTGTGCCCAGATATTTTGGTTCTGCTACTCTCCCTGTGGAGCTCCTGTCCTCTCCAGATCTTACTAACTCCTCCTTCTTTCATATGATTTCCTGCACTCTGCCCAAAGTTTGGTTTTGAGTCTCAGCGTCTGGTTTGATACATTGCTGGGTAGAGTCTTTTAGAGGCCTTCTGTCATAGGCTCTTGTCCTGGTTCCTGTTTTCTCCTTTTCCCAATGTCCATCCCATTTTGAAATGCATGCTTATGGTGTTTTGATTGAGAATGGCCTCCCTAGGCTCAAATATCTGAATGCTTAGTCACCAGAGTTTTTGAAAGGATTAGAAGGATTAGTAAGTGTGTCAGGGTTAGGACTAAGCTTATTCAACTTTCTTGTCCATTTTAAGTCAGATTTTGAATATGTTCAATTTCTTTTATGGTTGGTCTTGGTTATTTTGTCACAAGTAATAGAAATTTTCCTCCATCTACAGGTTCCTCTTTACTTTTAATTATTTCTTATTGTTGCTTAGAAGCCTTTTGTTTGACATAGTTGTACTTATTTTAATTTTTTATTTTTTGTATGTGATCAGAAATAATAGCATAAATAAAACAGAGAAAGAAAGCTCATTGAGCAAACTAAAGTTGTACAAATAAATTTTTCCAGAATACTTTTTGCCTTCTATAATTTTATTTATGATATATGTTTGATATATTCCTGTGTTTAGTTTACTAGTAGTTTATTAAGTATTTTTGTGTTTATGTTCTTGGGGCTAATGGCTTGTAGTATTTTGATTATTTTGGTTTGTTTCCTGTACAAAATAATGGAGAGCTATTTTTATACTACAACTTGGTTCAGCTCATTTAGTAGTTTCATCTCTTCCTCTTATTTTTTTTCTGCTTATTTCCCAGGAAATACCTTTGTTCACACTATGTGATAAATATGAGTCTGGATGAAAATCAAGAACTTCTGCTAGAATTCTCATATATCTGATTGGATGCCAGAAAATAACAAACTGTAGACAAAGTATTGTCTATTAATGAACATTCTGCAATTAGTTTTATCTTATCCTGTAAAAGTTTTATCTCCTATGAATATTATAATAAAAAGAATGCACAATTTTATCTTTCTTATTCCAGTGTTATCACAAGCTTGAAAATTTTGTTTAGAGGATTTTAATATCTTACTTTAAAATTATTTGATTTGTTTTGTTCAGCTTGAAGATAAACGATAAAGTCTCATTTTCTTCTGTCAAACTGAAGAATGTTATAAAGTAATTACAGAGTTGCCTTTTCTATTGGTTTAATTGTACCCTTTAAGGATATATATTTTGATTAATATGAATATATAAAACATTTAATTAAGTACCATGTACTTATTATAATTTTTATTAGATTGTTAACTAAAATATTTTATTAAGTATTAGAAGGCTAAAGGGTGAAACGAGGTGTGTCCATAATCAAGAATAAGACTTGTATTAAAGTGCCCTAATTGGTTCATTGTGAAGATGAACTCAGTAAATCACATGTATTTCTCCTTTCTTCTTTTATACACAATAAACATGTATCCTTGTGTTTATATGTGGCTCATCAAACAGTTGCCCCAATTACTGGAAGTAACAGCAGTTCCTTTGTCATTCAAACAATCTGATAGCTTTAAGAAAGCCAGATTTATTTCCATGATATTGTCTGATCTGGCCCAAATGTGTAATTGTCAGTGGGTTCCTGTGCTAAATTACTCCAGTTGCCATTTGAGACTGAATAGGCTGGACTTATGAAAATTATTGCCTGGGAGAAAAAAGTAAATCCTGGAACAATAACTAACCCTAAAAGGATGGGTGTTCAAGTATATATATGGACTTGCACTGTGAAAGATGGAAAATGGATGAAGGGACAATGGAAAAAAGTAGAGCTCCACCAGCATTTCTCCTAGCTCTTTCTTTTGACTCTCTAAAAAAAAAAAAAAGCTATATTTAACATAGAAATTTGCATTTGATTTCTTATATACATACTTCTGTTAGGATTCTCCTACCCTTCATCTAGATATACAATGTCATGATTACATTTAAATAAATTCTACTGTAAAGTGAGGAAACAAATGGGAAAACAGTCTTGTATCAACTCAGGTTTCCAGTTGACGTACAGTTTGTCAGGATAGCAGCCATGGACTAAGTACATTGTCTCCATGACTGCTAATAGAGGAAGCTTAGAGTCAGTAGCTGGGTCCTGAGAGCATTGTCTCAATGATTTCCATACCACATTATGAAGTAATGTGAGAAGTAGAACATGAGATAGAACAGTACATGGAACTCAGCATTGTGAGGTGTCTTTTTCATGTAATATTTCCTTTCTCTAAGTACTGGGATAGTTGGTTTGGTGCTTTAGTAAGAATAAGAAAAACTCACACTTGAGAATCACATCAAACATAACTTACGAATTATATGATGTATATTCTTTGAAATTAAATCTATTACCAACAGACTTAGAATGCATGATTATGTAAGTTAATATATGCACAGTGTTGTACAAGAAAATGCAAAAATCCATGATGATGGAAAATTTTTACAAAAGTCGGAATAGATTACTACTTGGATTTGATAAAAAGCACTGACAAAATCAGATGACTAACTTCTTGGTGACCAAAGACTGAATGCCTTACCCTGGTCTCAGAAGCAAACCAAGGTAGTCTACTTGTGGTATGTATGCACTAGAATGCTTAATTTTTTAAATGAAATAAAGCTATTAAGAATGAGTTGTGTGAGCTGGGCACAGGTTTCATCAGAAAAGCTCTCTGCTGTAGTGAGTGGTAGTTAAAGCAGGCACTTCTAGCTAGCCAAGGGTCTCAAAATAAGGGGTGGTGAAGTGGTTTGTACTAATTGGAAGAGCTGCTGCACTCCCTCCAAGCTTTAGGGAATGATAGAAGAGGCTATAAACGATGTAAGAGCCAGAGGATGAGGAGATGTGTAGCAGAAATACATCTTCTGGACATGACACACTTTTTGCATTGGTGAAATCATGACAGCTCTGTTTATTTGGACATGACCGGCACAAAACCTCTGACTATAGCTGAGAGGGGACTTACGAAGACCTATACCTTGCTACAAAGCTTTTGGCAATTAAAGTATTCTAGGGAAAGGATGCCCTTTTCTTCAGTGGTGTATGTACATATACATTGCTCTGACTTCACCAAATTACTTCCAATCCAAACAAGCAACTATAATTAAACCCAGTGGGCCATACATAAATAGAAAGCATGAATGTAGGCTGAGAAGATGGATTAGAGTGAGAAAAAGCTGTGCATGAGAGACAGGGCCAGTAATGGGGGTTGAAAAATATTCATTATATGAATATTTTAAAATATTATGGTATGCTAGGTTTTAAAAATATGAAATATAATATATATAAAAGTAAGTGAAAGACATTATTGTGTTATAGATAGCAAAACAATAGATAGCAAAATACCATGTTACTGTTAATGAATAAACAATCCTACTGAAAACTCATGAGATATCAATACACAGTTTTCATAATAGGACACAGAAGAAGCAAATAGTGAGAAGTTCTATTTAACTGAGCAAAAACTGCATTTGAAGCAGCTCCGTCTCTTAGAATTACAGAAATTCAATAAAGTGAAATTCTATGGTATTTTGTACATAGATTGTATAATGGTGCTCTCATACACTGTGGTCATATAGAAAGGAACAGTTTCAAGAAAGTAATTTGGTGAAATACTATGCCTAAATAGTTTCCATGAATTGAGATACCAGTAAATTATATTTATAAATGATGGAGAGAAGGCACAGCTTGTACTCATAGCCACTTCTGTTCTCAGTGTATGGATTCTGTCCTCAGAATCTATAGACGCATGGATGTGCATAGATGAGTGTTTCCAGCTAGCAGTGCAGCATCATCAAACACAGAACTGGAAACGGATGCTGTGATGCTTAATTTAATCGTCAACTTGAAACAAACTAAAGATCACCTGAGAAGTGAGGGACTGGCTACATCAGGTTGCTCTGTGGTAACAATTGAAGGGATCGTCTTGCCTGAATTAACTTTTTTGCAATGGTCATCTGGAAGTGAGTCACACAGTCTCATGCTGCATAAAATGAACACAAGTAAAGAAAGGCAACGGAGACATCAGCATTAATGCCTTAATTTCTGTGTGGCCTTGACTAATCTCGTGACATGACTAATGGTTTCAGGATCCCACTGCATTGGCTTTGTCTCGTAATAGACTGTAATCAGAAATTTTGAACTCAAAACAAACGTTCCTCCCCTAAGTTTCTTTTTGTCAAGGTATTTCATTATAGCAACAGAAATGTGACAAAGTCAGATTGCAGTTCTCTGTCTTGAAAATGAAGACTGAGTGTAGTACCATGTGTCATGAGTCCAAGAATCGTGGAACTCACAACTGGACTAACTCCTTGAATGCTAACATGATGTCTGTTCACTAGATCAAAGGAAATTCCTGAAGTGCTTTGTTTTATAAGGAATCACTTACTTATATTTTATTGTTAGACTTCCTTTGAAAGAAGCCATGAAAGAACCAGTATAAATTTACTGCTATCAAAAAACATTTTATTTTCTATTAGCTATATTGTTAAAGTCTATTTAAATGCAAAGAACAGATGTATCTCATTTCTTTTTGTTAGTGATTAAATATAATTATTATATTCAATGCCTAAGAATAACTTGAGGTGACCTTCAAAGAAAAAATATGCAATAAACAATTTGAAAGTGAAAAACAGATCCAAAAGGAAAAACAATTAAAGAAATAATATAAAATTTCAATTTCACATGGGTGATCCATGTAGTAATATTTGTAAAAGTTAACTGGAGGGGTTCTTGGGAAACATGGAGTGGCAGGTGGAGGACCAGTTAGGCTTCATGCTAAGCACTGACTAGGAAAAGCTGTAAGAAAGTAATAAGATATCCTGAGGCAAAGAAAACTAGAGGCAGTAGCGCTTGCTGTGGTGTGGGCCTGCACATCTGTTGGGCCACAGTGGTGTAAACTGTGACTGCGAGGGATTGCTGGAGGCTAGACACCCAGGCTGTGCCAGTTCAGCTGCTGCTGAGATAGAATCACAGCACAGACACAATTATACTTGTAAATACCGGAGGAATTACAGACATACAGTAAGCTTCATCTAGAGACTGTTTCTGAACACTGGGACTTATCACATTAAAACTTCCAAAACAAAAGGTGAGCTATTTTTTTTTCCAGTTTTCTAAAGTGAAAATAAGATTTCTTTTAGAAAAAGGATCACACAGGATCCAGTGAAATCTTATTTATACCCTAAAAGGTGTTAAAAAAGATAAGAACCTATACCTTACAAAAATGGATGACATTTGAACAATGTTATGAGTTTGAAGCTGGACCAATAAAGGATCTTTATTAAAAAAAAAAAAAAAAAACTGTAAACAGTCATTACATAACTAAAGAAACAAAATAAATTGATAATGTACATGAGTTATATGCAAAATATTGTTACCTGGATTTAATATACTTACTCAAACGTTCCATTCTCCCTCCCCATTCTCTAAGAAATGAAGAGAACTGTGAACAAAGTACTTTCAGAGTCAACGTAAGCTTGAGAATCGGCACCATGGACGCTGTGGTGACAGACACAATTGAAAAGCATCAGGTTTTGTATTTCCATGAAAACTCTTTATTGCCAAAGTTCTGCTCAGCAACTTTGGAAGCATTAAACATTTCAGAAGTAGGTGACTTTTTCAGACCATTTGAAGTTAATGGAGCAATTAGACATTAGGCACAGGTTTCCATTTGGCACAAATGAGTAATCACCCACTCCCTAACTGTTTCTTGACACCTAAAAACATCTCACACTCTGTTCCCGAAGAAAAGAAAAATAACATTCTAGTCCCACTGCAGCCACGTGTGGTTACGTCAGCTCAGCGGTAACTTTCACCGTTGTCTTTTCTCAGCAAAAAAAGTAAAAATAATTTTCTTTTAATTTCCTAAAACTCTTTTCCTACAAAGGTGGTTGCATTTCACTTGCTCTGTACACAGTCACTTTGTTCTTTTTTTTAATAATTTTTATTTTTGTATATTAATCACAGGTTGTTTGCTTTGTATCCCAGCCGTAGCTCCCTCCCTCATTCCCTCCCAATCCCACCCTCCCTTTCTCATCTCCTTCCTGCCCCTTTCCAAGTCCACTGATAGGGGAGGTCTTCCTCCCCTTCCATCTGACCCTAGCTTATCAGATATCTTCAGGACTGGCTACAATAATCTTTGTATGCTAGACAATTTAGGAGGCAGATCCATTCAACTTTTTAAAACTGAGGAAGTTATCCAGCTACTATCCAAAATGTAATGTAGGTTTGGAGTGTTTTGCATGAAGGAATCTGGTTTCCATGTACTCAGAACTTATAAGTGTTCTTTATCAGCAACTTGAAACTTAAAAATTCCAGCCAACTATAATATGCCATGCATCAGTAATTTAAAACCAAGGTTATGAAAATGGGATTATTTAACATATCTTCATTTTTCTGTTGTTTAACTAATCTATTATTTACCCGAAAGCTATAAATGTGTTTCGATTAATGTACTAACTGACTAATTTTCACAAAGTTTCAATTATCAGCATAGTGCACATGTAAATATAACCAATGACACGTGATTTATGTCTAGGATTTTATAGATCATATTGTATCTTTAAGGATTCTGATGGATAGAACTCATAGAATTTAAATTCTTTAAAGTAAAGCAGGAGTACAATAAGTTGAAATTTTGATGTATTTTTGAAATACTTAAAATGTAGAGAAGTATAAAATTTTGAAAAAAAGTATGTTGTATTTCTCTTTTTCCATTAATTAATTCTTTTATTCACTTTGCATCCTGATCACAAACCCCTACCTCCTATAGTATATTACAAATAAAATTGTTTTAAACTTAAGCATTTCATGATTTAAAATTTTGGAATATTTTATACTAATTTATTATTTGAATGAAATAATAAGGGTCATGCTTATTATTTAAATGCTTATTGAAGAGAAATACGGAAAGAGCTGGAGAGGGAAATGGATGGGTACAAAGGATGTACATATAGCACTGGTATAAGAAATTCTCAATAATTAAAAGTAGTAAATTAACCTGGTTTGGAGGTGCATGTCTTTAATCCCAGCACTGAGAGGCAGAGGCAAGCATATCTCTGTGAGTTTATGACCAGCCTCATCTACAAAGCGAGTCCAGGACATCCAGGGCTCTGGCGTACAGAGAAACACTTTCTCAAAAAGTATTAAATTAAAAAGTAATATAAGTGTAATCACAGTTTTCTTTTATTATCTTTATGCAGAGAACATGGAAAATGAGCACAGTGGAAAGGTATTGATTGCACCATGCATAGTGTGTAATAATCTACACAGTGTTGACATGTTCATAAGATACTTCAAAGCTGTTACCAACACTTACATTTCAATTTTAATGATTAGCTTTCAGTTGAACATAAGTAAACATACAGCATTTTCCCCTTATTCGTTGACAATATAATTTCTTATGAAATGGAGAGGGCTTCGTTTTTTGTTTTTTGTTTTTTTTTTTCTTTCAACTTTCTGAATGTTTTAATCTATGTGATGGCTGACTTTCATTGTCCCTTGACATATCTGGAAAGTGGTAACCTTAATTGAAGAATTGCCTCCATAAAATTGGCCTGTGGGCATGGCTTTAGAATATATATCTATATCTATATCTATATCTATATCTATATCTATATCTATAT